>NC_042984.1:3952811-4030311 GCF_901001165.1 Salmo trutta | reverse complement strand
GGACCACTACACAGGACCACTACACAGGACAACTACAGAGGACCACTACAGAGGACCCCTACAGAGGAGTATGTCATTACTTATGTCAATGCATTATATATGTAAAGTAAGAATGCTTTACCCTGTCTGGGATAAGGGGCAGTATTTTCACGGCCGGATAAAAAACGTACCCGATTTAAACTGGTTACTACTCTTGCCCAGAAACGAGGATATGCATAGTATTACTGGATTTGGATAGAAAACACTCTAAAGTTTCTAAAACTGTTTGAATGGTGTCTGTGAGTATAACAGAACTCATACTGCAGGCAAAAACCTGAGAAGATTCCAAGCAGGAAGTGGCTTGTCTGACAATTTGTAGTCTTTCTGTTGCATCTCTATCGAAATTACAGTATCTGTGCTGTTATGTGACACTTCCTAAGGCTTCCATTGGCTCTCTAAAGCCTTCAGAAACCGGATTGACGTGTCTCCTGTCTCTGGGCAGATAACAGCAGCTCAGTTTGTCAGTGGACTGTCTGGTGACAGAGAGACTGGAGATGCGCGTTCACGAGACCTCGCAATTTCTTTCTTTCCCTCTTTGAATGAATACAACATTGTCCGGTTGGAATATTATCGCTATTTTACGAGAAAAATAGCATAAAAATTGATTTTAAACAGCGTTTGACATGCTTCTAAGTACGGTAATGGAACATTTTTAATTGTTTTGTCACAAAATGCGCTTGCGCGTTACCCTTTGGATAGTGACCTGAACGCACGAACAAAACGGAGGTATTTGGATATAACTATGGATTATTTGGAACCAAAACAACATTTGTTGTTGAAGTAGAAGTCCTGGGAGTGCATTCTGACGAAGAACAGCAAAGGTAATACCATTTTTCTAATAGTAAATCTGAGTTTAGTGAGCCCCGAAGTTGGCGGGTGTCTGAATAGCTAGCCTGTGATGGCTGAGCTATGTACTTAGAATATTGCAAAATGTGCTTTCGCCGAAAAGCTATTTAAAAATCTGACACCGCGATTGCATAAAGGAGTTCTGTATCTATAATTCTTAAAATAATTGTTATGTATTTTGTCAACGTTTATGATGAGTAATTTAGTAAAATCACCGGAAGTTTTCGGTGGGTATGCTAGTTCTGAACATCACATGCTAATGTAAAAAGCTTATTTTTGATATAAATATGAACTTGATTGAACAAAACATGCATGTATTGTATAACATAATGTCCTAGGGGTGTCATCTGATTAAGATCATCAAAGGTTAGTGCTGCATTTAGCTGTGGTTTGGGTGTTTGTGACATATATGCTGGCTTTGAAAATGGCTGTGTGATTATTTTTGGCTGGGTACTCTCCTAACATAATCTAATGTTTTGCTTTCGCTGTAAAGCCTTTTTGAAATCGGACAATGTGGTTGGATTAACGAGAGTCTTATCTTTGAAATGGTGTAAAATAGTCATATGTTTGAGAAATTAAAGTTATAGCATTTTTAAGGTTTTTGTATTTCGCGCCACGCTCTACCATTGGATATTGGTGAGGCGTTCCGCTAGCGGAACGTCTAGATGAAAGAGCAGGTTAATAGATTATATTTTATCAATTAACAAAATGCAAAGTGAGTGAACAGAAGAAAAACTCACATCAAATCCATATTTGGTGTGACCAGCCAACACCATCAATTCTTCTAGGTACATTTGCACACCGTTTTTGAAGGAAGTCGACAGGTAGGTTGACCCAAACAACTTCGAGGAGTAACCACAGTTCTTCTGTGGATTTAGGCAGCCTCAAGTGCTTCTCTCTCTTCATGTAATCCCAGACAGACTCGATGATGTTGAGATCAGGGCTCTGTGGGGGGCCATATCATCACTTCCAGGACTCTTTGTTCTTCTTTACGCTGAAGATAGTTATTAATGACGTTCGCTGTATGTTTGGGGTCGTTGTCATGCTGCAGAATAAATTTGGGGCCAATCAGATACCTCCCTGATGGTATTGCATGATGGATAAGTATCTGCCTGTACTTCTCAGCATTGAGACCATTAATTCTGACGAAATCCCCAACTCCATTTGCAGAAATGCAGCCCCAAACTTGCAAGGAACCTCCACCATGCTTCACTGTTGCCTGCAGTCACTCATTCGTGTACCGCTCTCCAGCCCTTCGGCGAACAAACTGCCTTCTGTTACAGCAAAATATTTCAAATTTTGACTATTCAGTACAGAGCCATTTTTCTGCACCCCAGTTCTTGTGTTTTCGTGCATAGTTGAGTCTCTTGGCCTTGTTTCCAAATTGGAGGTATGGCTTTTTTTCCATTAAGGCCACTTCTGACCAGACTTCTCCGGACAGTAGATGGGTGTACCAGGGTCCCACTGTTTTCTGCCGTCTTCCGATTGCGAAGAGAAGTAAGCATGATGTGTCTTTCATCTGCTGCAGTAAGTTTCCTTGGCCGAACACTGAGTCTACGGTCCTCAACGTTGCCCGTTTCTTTGTGCTTCCTCAAAAGAGCTTGTACAGCACATCTGGAAACCCCTGTCTGCCTTGAAATTTCTGCCTGGGAGAGACCTTGCTGATGCAGTATAACTACATTGTGTCTTGTTGCTGTGCTCAGCCTTGCCATGGTGTATGACTGTTGACTGTAAACTGTCTTCAGCAACCTCACATTGTTAGTAGTAGATATAGCAGGCTGTGTAGCAGATATAGCAGGCTGTGTAGTAGATATAGCAGGCTGTGTAATAGATATAGCAGGCTGTGTGGTAGATATAGCAGGCTGTGTAATAGATATAGCAGGCTGCGTTGTAGATATAGCAGGCTGTGTGGTAGATATAGCAGGCTGTGTAATAGATATAGCAGGCTGTGTAGTAGATATAACAGGCTGTGTGGTAGATATAACAGGCTGTGTGGTAGATATAACAGGCTGTGTAGTAGATATAACAGGCTGTGTAGTAGATATAACAGGCTGTGTAGTAGATATAGCAGGCTGTGTAGTAGATACAGCAGGCTGTGTGGTAGATATAGCAGGCTGTGTGGTAGATATAGTAGAATGTTTAGTAGATATAACAGGCTGTGTGGTAGATATAGCAGGCTGTGTGGTAGATATAGCAGGCTGTGTGGTAGATATAGCAGGCTGTGTAGTAGATACAGCAAGCTGTGTGGTAGATATAACAGGCTGTGTGGTAGATATAGCAGGCTGTGTAGTAGATACAGCAGGCTGTGTGGTAGATATAGCAGGCTGTGTGGTAGATATAGCAGGCTGTGTGATAGATATAACAGGCTGTTTAGTAGATATAACAGGCTTTGTGGTAGATATAGCAGGCTGTGTAGTAGATATAGTAGAATGTTTAGTAGATATAACAGGCTGTGTAGTAGATATAGCAGGCTGTGTAGTAGATATAACAGGCTGTGTGGTAGATATAACAGGCTGTGTAATAGATATAACAGGCTGTGTGGTAGATATAGCAGGCTCTGTAATAGATAAAGCAGGCTGTGTAGTAGACATAGCAGGCTGTGTAGTAGATATAGCAGGCAGTGTGGTAGATATAGCAGGCTGTGTAGTAGATATAGCAGGCTGTGTAGTAGATATAACAGGCTGTGTGGTAGATATAGCAGGCTGTGTAGTAGATATAACAGGCTGTGTGGTAGATATAACAGGCTGTGTAGTAGATATAACATGCTGTGTGGTAGATATAACAAGCTGTGTGATAGATATAACAGGTTGTGTAATAGATATAGCAGGCTGTGTAGTAGATATAACAGGGTGTGTAATAGATATAACACGCTGTGTAGTAGATATAACAGGCCGTGTAGTAGATATAGCAGGCTGTGTGGTGAATATAACAGGCTGTGTGGTAGATATAGCAGGCTGTGTGGTGGATATAACAGGCTGTGTGGTAGATATAGCACGCTGTTTGGTAGATTTAGCAGGGTGTTTAGTAGATATAACAGGCTGTGTAGTAGATGTAGCAGGCTGTGTAGTAGATATATAAGACTGTGTGGTAGATATAACAGGCTGTGTGGTGGAAATAACAGGCTGTGTGGTAGATATAACAGGCTGTGTAGTAGATATAACAGGCTGTGTAGTAGATATAATATGCTGTGTGGTAGATATAAATCAGTCTGTGTGTTAGATATAACAGGCTTTGTAGGAGATATAATAGGCTGTGTAGTAGATATAACAGGCTGTGTAGTAGAGATAACAGGCTGTGTAGTAGATATAGCAGGCTGTGTAGTAGATATAACTGTCTTTGTAGTAGATATAGCAGGCTGTGTGGTAGATATAGCAGGTTGTGTAATAGATATAACAGGCTGTGTGGTAGATATAACAGGCTGTGTGATAGATATAATAGGCTGTGTGGTAGATATAGCAGGCTGTGTGGTAGATATAACTGTCTTTGTTGTAGATATAGCAGGCTGTGTAGTAGATGTAAAAGGCTGTGTAGTAGATATAGCAGGCTGTATAGTAGATATAACAGGCTTTGTAGTAGATATAGCAGGCTGTGTAGTAGATGTAACAGGCTGTGTAGTATATATATATTTATATATTAGGCTGTGTAGTAGATATAACAGGCTGTGTAGTAGATAAAGAGCAGGCTGTGTGGTAGATATAACAGGCTGTGTGGTAGATAAAACAGGCTGTGTGCTGGATATAGCAGGCGGTGTGGTAGATATAGCAGGCTGTGTGGTTGATTTAGCAGGCTGTTTAGTAGATATAACAGGATGTGTGGTAGATATAGCAGGCTGTGTAGTAGATATAACAGGCTGTGTGGTAGATATAACAGGCTGTGTAGTAGATATAACATGTTGTGGGGTGGATATATATCAGTCTGTGTGGTAGATATAACAGGCTTTGTAGTAGATATAACAGGCTTTGTAGTAGATATAACAGGCTGTGTAGTAGATATAGCAGGCTGTGTGGTAGATATAGCAGGCTGTGTAGTAGATATTACAGGCTGTGTGGTAGATATAACAGGCTGTGTGGTAGATATAACAGGCTGTGTGCTAGATATAGCAGGCTGTGTGGTGGATATAACATGCTGTGTGGTAGATATAACAGGGTGTGTGGTATATATAACAGGCTGTGTAGTAGATATAACAGGCTGTGTGGTAGATATAACATGCTGTGTGGTAGATATAGCAGGCTGTGTGGTAGATATAACAGGCTGTGTGGTAGATATAACAGGCTGTGTAATAGATTTAGCAGATAGTGTAGTAGATATAGCAGGCTGTGTAGTAGATATAGCAGGCTGTGAAGGAATAACAGGCTATGTGGTAGATATAGCAGGCTGTGTAATAGATATAATAGGCTGTGTGGAAGATATAGCAGGCTGTGTAGTAGATATAACAGGCTGTGTAGTATATATATATATATATATATATATATATATATATATATATATTAGGATATGTAGTAGATATAACAGGCTGTGTAGTAGATATAGCAGGCTGTGTAGTAGATATAACAGGCTGTGTAGTAGATATATAAGACTGTGTGGTAGATATAACAGGCTGTGTGGTAGATATAAAAGGCTGTGTGATAGATATAACTGGCTGTGTGGTAGATATAACAGGCTGTGTTGTGGATATAACAGGCTGTGTGGTAGATATAGCAGGCTGTGTAGTAGATATAACAGGCTGTGTGGTGGATATAACAGGCTGTGTGGTAGATATAGCAGGCTGTGTAGTAGATATAACAGGCTGTGTGGTAGATATAACAGGCTGTGTAGTAGATATAACAGGCTGTGTGGTAGATATAACAGGCTGTGTGATAGATATAATAGGCTGTGTAGTAGATATAACAGGCTGTGTCGTAGATATAACAGGCTGTGTAGTAGATATAGCAGGCTGTGTAGTAGATATAACTGTCTTTGTTGTATATATAGCAGGCTGTGTAGTAGATGTAAAAGGCTGTGTAGTAGATATAACAGGCTGTATAGTAGATATAACAGGCTGTGTTGTAGATATAGCAGGCTGTGTAGTAGATGTAACAGGCTGTGTAGTATATATATATTTATATATTAGGCTGTGTAGTAGATATAACAGGCTGTGTAGTAGATATAGCAGGCTGTGTAGTAGATAAAGCAGGCTGTGTAGTATATATAGCAGGCAGTGTGGTAGATATAGCAGGCTGTGCGCTAGATATTGCAGGCTGTGTAGTAGATATAGCAGGCAGTGTGGTAGATATAGCAGGCTGTGTGGTAGATATAGCAGGCTGTGTAGTAGATATAACAGGCTGTGTGGTAGATATAACAGGCTGTGTGGTAGATATAACAGACTGTGTGGTAGATATAATAGGCTGTGTGGTGGATATAGCAGGCGGTGTAGTAGATATAGCAGGCGGTGTGGTAGATATAGCAGGCTGTGTGGTTGATTTAGCAGGCTGTTTAGTAGATATAACAGGATGTGTGGTAGATATAGCAGGCTGTGTAGTAGATATAACAGGCTGTGTAGTAGATATAGCAGGCTGTGTTGTAGATATAGCAGGCGGTGTGGTAGATATAGCAGGCTGTGTAGTAGATATAACAGGCTATGTAGTAGATATAACAGGCTGTGTAGTAGATATAGCAGGCTGTGTTGTAGATATAACAGGCTGTGTGGTAGATATAACAGGCTGTGTGGTAGATATAACAGGCTGTGTGGTAGATATAACAGGGTGTGTGGTGGTAGATATACCAGGCTGTGTAATAGATATAGCAGGCTGTGTAATAGATATAGCAGACAGTGTAGTAGATATAGCAGGCTGTGTAGTAGATATAGCAGGCTGTGAAGGAATAACAGGCTGTGTGGTAGATATAGCAGGCTGTGTAATAGATATAACAGGCTGTGTAGTAGATATAGCAGGCTGTGTAGTAGATATAACAGGCTGTGTGGTAGATATAACAGGCTGTGTGATAGAAATAATAGGCTGTGTAGTAGATATAACAGGCTGTGTCGTAGATATAACAGGCTGTGTAGTAGATATAGCAGGCTGTGTAGTAGATATAACTGTCTTTGTTGTATATATAGCAGGCTGTGTAGTAGATGTAAAAGGCTGTGTAGTAGATATAACAGGCTGTATAGTAGATATAACAGGCTGTGTTGTAGATATAGCAGGCTGTGTAGTAGATGTAACAGGCTGTGTAGTATATATATATTTATATATTAGGCTGTGTAGTAGATATAACAGGCTGTGTAGTAGATAGAGCAGGCTGTGTAGTAGATAAAGCAGGCTGTGTAGTAGATATAGCAGGCAGTGTGGTAGATATAGCAGGCTGTGTGCTAGATATAGCAGGCTGTGTAGTAGATATAGCAGGCAGTGTGGTAGATATAGCAGGCTGTGTGGTAGATATAGCAGGCTGTGTAGTAGATATAACAGGCTGTGTGGTAGATATAACAGGCTGTGTGGTAGATATAATAGGCTGTGTGGTGGATATAGCAGGCGGTGTAGTAGATATAGCAGGCGGTGTGGTAGATATAGCAGGCTGTGTGGTTGATTTAGCAGGCTGTTTAGTAGATATAACAGGATGTGTGGTAGATATAGCAGGCTGTGTAGTAGATATAACAGGCTGTGTAGTAGATATAGCAGGCTGTGTTGTAGATATAGCAGGCGGTGTGGTAGATATAGCAGGCTGTGTAGTAGATATAACAGGCTATGTAGTAGATATAACAGGCTGTGTAGTAGATATAGCAGGCTGTGTTGTAGATATAACAGGCTGTGTGGTAGATATAACAGGCTGTGTGGTAGATATAACAGGCTGTGTGGTAGATATAACAGGGTGTGTGGTGGTAGATATAACAGGCTGTGTAATAGATATAGCAGGCTGTGTAATATATATAGCAGACAGTGTAGTAGATATAGCAGGCTGTGTAGTAGATATAGCAGGCTGTGAAGGAATAACAGGCTGTGTGGTAGATATAGCAGGCTGTGTAATAGATATAACAGGCTGTGTAGTAGATATAGCAGGCTGTGTAGTAGATGTAACAGGCTGTGTAGTATATATATATATATGTATATATATATATATATATATATATATATTAGGCTGTGTAGTAGATATTACAGGCCGTGTAGTAGATATAGCAGGCTGTGTAGTAGATATAACAGGCTGTGTAGTAGATATATAAGACTGTGTGGTAGATATAGCAGGCTGTGTGGTAGATTTAGCAGGCTGTTTAGTAGATATAACAGGCTGTGTGGTAGATATAACAGGCTGTGTGGTAGATATAACAGGCTGTGTGGTAGATATAGCAGGCGGTGTGGTAGATATAGCAGGCTGTGTGGTAGATTTAGCAGGCTGTTTAGTAGATATAACAGGCTGTGTGGTAGATATAGCAGGCTGTGTAGTAGATATAACAGGCTGAGTCGTAGATATAACAGGCTGTGTGGTAGATATAACAGGCTGTGTGGTAGATATAACAGGCTGTGTGGTGGATATAACAGGCTGTGTGGTAGATATAAAAGGCTGTGTGGTGGATATAACAGGCTGTGTGGTAGATATAACAGGCTGTGTGGTAGATATAGCAGGCGGTGTGGTAGATATAACAGGCTGTGTGGTGGATATAACAGGCTGTGTGGTAGATATAACAGGCTGTGTGGTGGATATAACAGGCTGTGTGGTAGATATAACAGGCTGTGTGGTAGATATAGCAGGCTGTGTAGTTGATTTAGCAGGATGTTTAATAGATATAACAGGCTGTGTGGTAGATATAGCAGGCTGTGTAAAATATATAGCAGGCTGTGTAGTAGATATAACAGGCTCTGTGGTAGATATAGCAGGCTGTGTAGAAAATAAGCAGGCTGTGTAGTAGATATAACAGGCTCTGTGGTAGATATAGCAGGCTCTGTGGTAGATATAGCAGGCTTTGTGGTAGATATAGCAGGCTGTGTGATAGATATAGCAGGCTGTGCCTTCGGAAGGTATTCAGACCACTTTACTTTTTCACATTTTGTTCTTAAATAGATTAAATGTTTTTTTCCCTCATCAATCCACATGCAATGACATAGCAATAAAAAAATTTTTGCAAATTCATTGCAAATAAAAGACAGAAATATCACATTTACATATGTTTTCAGACCCCTTACTCAGTTCTTTGCTGAAACACCTTTAGCAGCAATTACAGCATCGATTCTTCTTGGGTATGACGCTACAAGCCTGGCACATCTGTATTTGGGGAGATTCTCCCGTTCTTCTTTGCAGAACCCCTCTACATCTGTCATGTTGGATTGGAGCGTCGCTGCACAGCTATTTTCAGGTCTCTCCAGTGTTGTCTTGGGTGTGTGCTTAGGGTCGTTGTCCTGTTGGAAGGTAAACCTTCTCCCCAGTCTGAGGTCCTGAGCGCTCTGGAGCAGGTTTTCATCAAGGATCTCTATGTACTTTTCTCTGTTCATCTTTGCCTCGATCCTGACTAGTCTCCCAGTCCCTGCCTCTGAAAAACATCCCCACAGCATGATGCTGCCACCACCGTGCTTCATCGTAGCGATGGTGCCAGGTTTGACCCAGACGTGACGCTTGGCAGAATTATTTTGCTACCCTTCTAATCAAATCAAATCAAATGATTTGTCACGTGTGCTGAGTTCAGCAGGTTAGGGTTAGGGTTAGGGTTAGGGTTAACCCTAACCTTACAGTGAAATGCTTACTTACAGACTCTAACCAATAGTCCAAATAAGGTATTAGGTGAATAATAGGTAGGTCAAGAAATAAAACAACAGTAAAAAAACAGGCTATATACAGTAGCGAGGCTATAAAAGTGGTTATGCTACATACAGACACCGGTTAGTCAGGCTGACTGATTCCAGATCTGTGCCTCGACACAATCTTGTCTCGGAGCTCTACAGACAATTCCTTTGACCTCATGGCTTGATTTTTGCTCTGACATGCACTGTCAACTGTGGGGTATTATATAGACAGGTGTGTGACTTTCAATATCATGTCCAATCAATTGAATTTACCACAGGTAGACTCCAATCAAGTTGTAGAATCATCTCAAGGATGATCAATGGAAACAGGATACACCTGAGCTCAATTTAGAGTCTCATAGCAAAGAGTCTGAATACTTATGTAAATAATGTATTTCTGTTTTTTATTTTCAATAAATTTGCGAAAAATTCAAAATGTCTGTTTTTGTTTTGTCATTATGGGGTATTGTTAGTAGATTGATGAGGATGTTTTAATTACTTTAGAATTGTAACGTAATAAAAAGTGGAAAAAGTTTTAGCGCTGTAGCTGTCCTGGTTTCAGCCTGTAACTCTTCTGCTTTCAGCCCTGTAACTATCCTGCTTTTATCCCTTCAGCTTTCCCGGTTTCAACCCTATAGCTGTCCGAATACTTTCCGAAGGCACTGTAGATATATGTGTGGTACATTTTGTGGAGGCTCTATTTCTCCCTCCACTCTGACGGTGGCTTTTAACTGAAGAGCAGGAGAAGTCAAATCCTGTTAGAATAATGACTAAATTGTTCCACTCTGTCATTATAGGATAGGGTGAAATGTTTGAGAATCATGGGAAGATAAAACCAGGATGTGGATAGATCTGTTAGGATTGTAATACTTTGACGTTATATCCTTTAGCAGGGATGTAAACAGAGTGAAGTTCTAGAGTAGGTAATAGAAAATCATTAGAGGGTTTCAAACCAAGAGGGTCCCAACGGGAGAGGGGAGGTGAAAGCCTTGAAGAATGTGACAACATTTATGGTTCTTTGTGGTTAGTGTAAAAGTACTGGTTGTTTGAGCAGGGAGTTGGTCTAAAGATAGAAATGTGTGTATAAAAGGACTGAGTCCTCATTTTTGACTTTTTTTTCATGAATAAAGATCGTTGAACCTTTTTTTATAAAATCTGAAACTTTTGCCCAATTATTAGTGAATCAAGGGTCTTACAAACCTCGTTGAATTGGTTAAAGGTTAAATGCATTATTGGGATTAAAAATTCCCTTAACAAATCCACACAGCGTTGGGCATAGCAGGGTAAGTAAAGCTGTCGTCTGAGTTGGCCATTACAGGAGTGAACTGTAGCAGGAGAATATAAAGGTTTTGACTAAAAAACAACCAGCCCCCCCCCCAAAAAAAATCCAATGTCACCAAATAGTTGCAAAACAATCTGCTGGCATTGAAACAAACATCAGTGTTGTGATTTTCATACTGAAGATATTTTTATCCAATGCGTGCTTTTATATCATTTATGATTTGTTGGTTTCGGGAAAGCAAACTAACTATCCTGACGTCGCAATAGCCATGCTCTACCACCTGAGCTACAGAGGAACACATTAATTAAAGGAATGGCTAATGTGTTTTTATTAAGATAGCATCCTGACTAACTCATGTTATTGCTTTTAGAGGCTATTTGGTTGCATCAGTTATTCCAATTATACCAACCCTCCAAACACAGCCATTAGCTTCAAACTGACACAACACACACACACACACACACACTCAGTAGAGTAGCCTGGTGGTTGCCATGACACCTGCTTCATAAAACTAATTCATTCCCCTCTGGTTTCTCTGCAACGTCCAGATTACATGGAATCGAGTCAAATGTAATAATTTGGCACAACGTGTGATGTGTTAAAATCAGGATCAACAGCTGATGGTGTTTTGTACAAAATTGGTCAGTAAATGTGATTTTTGAAAGCTAGTGTTTTGGGATTGGCTGTGGCACATAGAGTGTGTTCCATTACCATGTGTTATTACATTATCCGCCGTAACTAGGGGCAACAGTAAATTAAGAGTTTCCTGTCTCTTTCGGCTTGCCAACTGAAAATAACACATTTTATATATATATTGAATAAAAGTTATCTTTTAGATTCCTCCCTCACTCTTCAGCTAGAGGAGTGGTGTACTTACTTCCTTGTCAATTATCTACTTTTATAATCTTGAATATTGAATAATGATTAAATTAGTCATTATGAGTTTATGATTAAATATTCTACTTGTAGTAAATGGTACGGGTACACACAGTGGTACACATAGCTGTACAGCACTTTGTGACATCGGCTGATGTAAAATGAGCTCTACAAATACATTTTAATGATTGATTGTATTGTA
Organism: Salmo trutta; assembly: GCF_901001165.1. Lineage (NCBI taxonomy): Eukaryota > Metazoa > Chordata > Actinopteri > Salmoniformes > Salmonidae > Salmo > Salmo trutta. The sequence continues at coordinate 4,018,322 of NC_042984.1, read as the reverse complement.
TTGATTGATTCATTGATTGATTGATTGTATTGATTGATTATATTTGTCACGTCCTGACCCTTGTAAGAGGTCATTTTCTATAGTAGAGTGGTCAGGGCGTGACCGGGGGTGTTTAGGGTGGTTTTTCTATGTTGTCTATTTCTATGTTTAAGTTCTAGTTTATCTATTTCTATGTTGGGGTTGTTTGGGTTGATCTCCAATTGGAGGCAGCTGATCCTCATTACCTCTAATCGGAGGCCATATTTATGTTGATGTTTGTCCCACCTGTTTTTGTGGGTGATTATCTTTTGAGTAGTGTGTTTTCCTCTCTGCGTCACGGTGGGTAGTTGTTTTCTGTTTAGTGTATATCACCTGACAGAACTGTTGGCTGTCGTTTTGTTTCTTTGTCAAAGTTTCGTTTTCATTAAATTCAATTATGAGCACTCAACACGCTGCGCCTTGGTCCCCTTTAGACGACCCGCGTGACAGAATCACCCACCAAAAAAGGACCAAGCAGCGTGGGCCGATGGACTAGACATGGGAGGACATCCTGGATGGAAAAGGATCCTGGACGTGGGAGGAGATCCAGGCCGGAAGTGATCGCCTCCCATGGGAACAGGTGGAAGCAGCGAGGGAGGTACAGCGACGAGATCAACAGGCAAGGCAACAACGGAGGCCCGAGAGGCAGCGCCCCAAAAATTTTGAGGGGGCACACGGGTAGATTGGCGAAGGCGGTTTTAAGACCTGAGCCAACTCCCCGTGCTTACCGTGGGGAGCGAGTGAACGAGCAAGCACCGTGTTATGCGGTGATGCGCACTGTGTCGCCAGTGCGCACTCACAGCCCGGTGCGCTCGGTGCAAGCTCCTCACCGTTGCCGTGCTAGAGTTGGCCGTCAGCCAGGAAGAAGTGCGCCGGCTCAGCTTATCTGGTCTCCAGTGCGTCTCTTCGGCCCAGGTTATCCTGCGTCTGCTCTACGCACGGTACCCCCCCGTTCACCAGCACAGCCCAGTTCGTCCTGTGCCAGTGCTCCACCCTTGCTGGGCTCAAATAACCATCCAGCCAGGACGGGGTGTGCCAGCCCTAAGCTCCAGACCTCCAGTGCGCCTCCATAGCCCAGTACGTCCTGTGCCTGCTCCTCGCACTCTCTCTCCAGTGCGCCTCCAGAGCCCAGTACGTCCTGTGCCTGCTCCGTGCACTCTCCCTCCAGTGTGCCACCATAGCCCAGTACGTCCTGTGCCTGCTCCCCGCACTCGCATTGAGGTGCGTGTTACTAGTCTGGCACCTCCTATGCCAGCCCCACGCATCAGGCCTCCAGTGTGCCTGCCCAGTCCGGGGTGTCCTGTTCCTGCTCCCCGCACTCGCCCTGAGGTGCGTGTTACTAGTCTGGCGCCTCCTATGCCAGCCTCACGCATCAGGCCTCCAGTGCGCATCCCCAGTCCGGAGCCTCCAGCGACGCTCCTCAGTCCGGAGCCTCCAGCGACGCTCCTCAGTCCAGAGCCTCCAGCGACGCTCCTCAGTCCAGAGCCTCCAGCGACGCTCCTCAGTCCAGAGTCTTCAGCGACGGCCTGCAGTCCAGAGTCTTCAGCGACGACCTGCAGTCCAGAGTCTTCAGCGACGGCCTGCAGTCCAGAGTCTTCAGCGACGGCCTGCAGTCCAGAGTCTTCAGCGACGGCCTGCAGTCCAGAGTCTTCAGCGACGGCCTGCAGCCCAGAATCATCAGCGACGGCCTGCAGCACAGAGCCTCCAGCGGCGGCCTGCAGCACAGAGCTTCCGGTAATGATCTACAGTCCGATTCCTCTGAAAATGATCCACAGGCCGGTGTTACAGAAGCGGAGGGATCTGCGGGCGGAACGGGGGTTATGCCCTGAGCCGGAGCCACCTCCGTTGCTGGAGGATCGGAGGGAGAGGAGGGTTCTGGGTGTCACACTCCCTACCCTCCCTTTGTGTTTTGTGGTTGTTTTGTTGGGTTTTGTTTGTGTTCAGTCGGGGTCTGCACCGTTGGGGGGGTACCGTCACGTCCTGACCCTTGTAAGAGGTCATTTTCTATAGTAGAGTGGTCAGGGTGTGACGGGGTGTTTTGGGTGGTTTTTCTATGTTGTCTATTTCTATGTTTAAGTTCTAATTTGTCTATTTCTATGTTGGGGTTGTTTGGGTTGATCTCCAATTGAAGGCAGCTGATCCTCGTTACCTCTAATTGGAGGTCATATTTATGTTGATGTTTGTCCCACCTGTTTTTGTGGGTGATTATCTTTTGAGTAGTGTGTTTTCCTCTCTGCGTCACAGTTTGTTGTTTTTTTGTGTTTCAAAAAACAACAAATTGCATTTATTGCATTTAGTTTCACGGAATAAATAAATATGTGGAACTGCGAACACGCTGCGTTTTGGTCCGATCCTTTGAACAGCTGTGACAGTATTGCTTGATTTATTGTATTGATTGATTGGTTGTATTGATTGATTGATAGTATTGATTGATTGAATTGCTAGATTGTATTGATTGATTGATTGTATTGATTGAATTGCTAGATTGTATTGATTGATTGTCTTTATGATTGTATTGATTGTATTGATTAATTGATTGTATTGATTGATTGATTGTATTGATTGATTGATTGATTGCCAATATAAAAATATGGCTTGAGGAACTTTTAGATAATTTTTAGCATCTTAAATAATGTGGGTCCATTTTTAACAAGTTTACTAATGAGTTATGTGAGGTAATGAGTTAATGAGGTCTGCATATTGAACATGCATGTAAATACATTGTGTTCAACACAGTGTAATGCATACAAAACTCTACTGGGTTGAGGAACATCTCTTGGATTGGCTGCAGAAGAAGACAATTTTAGTACACTAATTGTGTATTTATCTGTAGCTCTACCTCTGTGAAACATACAGTATTTACGCATGTCTCCAACACCATCATCAAGTTTGCTGACAACACGACGGTGGTAGGCCTGATCTCCGACAGTGATGAGACTGCCTACAGGGAGTCAGTGACCTGGCGTGTGTGTAACCACAGACTTTTTTAATAATATATATTATGATCCAAAATATTAACACAACACGTAACAATTTCAACGCTTTAACTGAGTTACAGTGCATTTAAGGAAATTGGTCAATTTAAATAAATAAATTAGGCCCTAATCTATGGACTTCACATGACTGGTCAGGGGCGCAGCCATGGATTCCAGCCACCCACTTGGGAACCAGGGCCACCCACTGGGGGGCCAGGCCCAGCCAATCAAAATGAGTTTTTCCCCACAAATGTTATTTTTTCTAAAGACATAAATACTCCACAGTTTCATCAGCTGTCAGGGTGGCTGGTCTGAGACGATCCCGCAGGTGAAGAAGCTGGATGTGGAGGTCCAGGGCTGGAGTGGTGACACGTGATCTTCGGCTGTGTGGCCGCTTGGACGTACTGCCAAATTCTCTAAAACGACATTTCTGTTATCTTTTGTTTCAGCTCATGAAACATGGGACTAACAATTTGCATGTATATTTTTGTTCAGTATAGTTGAATTTACGTATCAGACAAGTTGACAGAATTTTTTTGCCAAAGTTTTCTCAAGTTGGAGCTAAATTTGGGCTAAGATTATAATTTTTTTTGTTTAGCTAACAGTTCGACGGAAAAGTTAAAAGTAAACCCCCCCAAAATACTGTTGAAACAGTTACTTAATAATAATTACATGAAAAAATACATTGCAGAAGGCATCACAGCAGAATGCATTACATTTTTGTGACAATGTTCCATTGTATTAACCTACCCACAATAAAGTACTGGCAACCACTTACTGGATAGTGTTCTAGTGTTTTTTTCCTTTGTTCTATATAATTGCTTTTCCAATGGCGCACAAACGCACACATATCCAAAGTCATGTTTATGTGAAAAATGGGGACTCTCTCTCTCTCGCTCTCTCTCAATTCAATTTCAACTGAAGGGCTTTAATGTCATGAGAAACGTGTTTACATTGCCAAAGCAAGTGAAATAGATAATAAACAATAAACAATTAACTGTAAACATTAAGCCTACAAAAGTTCCAAAAATAATAAAGACATTTCAAATGTCATTTTTTGTATATTGTCACGGGCGTCGTAAGGAGTGGACCAAAATGCAGCTGGTATATTGATCGTCTTCTTTCCTTTATTAAAGAGAAGACACTTAAACAAAACAAATGACGAAAACAGTCCAGTAAGGAGCACAGACTATACTAGGAACAACCACCCACAAAACACAAGTGAAACAAACCCCAACTAAATATGGCCTCCAATTAGAGGCAACGACAACCAGCTGACTCAAATTGGAGGTCCTACCAAAACCCCAACATAGAAATAGAAAAACTAGATAAACACATAGAAATAGAAAATGTAGAACATAATCCAAAAAACCCAAACCACACAAAACAAACACCCCCTGCCACGCCCTGACCAAACTACAATAACAAATAACCTATTTTACTGGTCAGGACGTGACAGTACCCCCCCCCCCCCCCAATCCTCCAAAAATGGAGGTGGCTCTGGCTCCAGCATTAGTCCCCATTCTAACCTGCCCATCCCCGCTGAAGGCTCAGGGCTGTAGACCACTGCTGAAGGCTCTGGGCTGAGGTGTGTCGCTGGAGACCTCGGGCTGAGGAGTGTCGCTGGAGACTCAGAGCTGAGGAGCGTCGCTGCAGGCTCCGGACTGTGGGCCGTCTCTGCAGGCTCCGGACTGTGGGCCGTCTCTGCAGGCTCCGGACTGTGGGCCGTCTCTGCAGGCTCCGGACTGTGGGCCGTCTCTGCAGGCTCCGGACTGTGGGCCTTCTCTGCAGGCTCCGGACTGTGGGCCATCTCTGCAGGCTCCAGACTGTGGGCCATCGCCGGAAGCACTGGACGGGGAACTGTCGCCGGAAGCTCTGGACGGGGAACTGTCGCCGGAAGCTCTGGACGGGGAACTGTCGCCGGAAGCTCTGGACGGAGACTGCGCAATGAAGGCCTGATGCGTGGAGCTGGCTTTGGAGGAGCCGGACTATTGACACGCACCTCAGGGCTAGTGCGAGGAGCAGAAACAGGACGTACTGGACTGGGCAGGCACACTAGAGGCCTGATGTGTGGGGCTGGCTTTGGAGGCGCCAGAACAGTAACACGCACCACAGGGCTAGTGCGAGGAGCAGGAACAGGACGTACTGGACTGGGCAGGCGCACTAGAGGCCTGATGCGTGGGGCTGGCTTTGGAGGCGCCAGAACAGTAACACGCACCACAGGGCTAGTGCGAGGAGCAGGAACAGGATACACTGGGTCTTGAAGACGCACTGGAGGTCTGGAGCGCACAGCCTGCACAACCCGTCCTGGCTGAGTTGTTACTGTAGCCCGGCACGGGCGGAGTGCTGGCACAGGGTGAACTGGGCTGCGCTGAGGAATGATGGCTGCCATGCGTAGAGCAGGCGCAGGGTAGCCTGGGCCTAGGAGACGCACTGGTGGCCAGATGTGCTGAGCAGGCATACTCCTTCCTGGCTGGATGCCCACTCTAGCACGGCACTTGCGGGGGAATGGTATCGACCGCACCAGACTGTGCGTGCGGATGGGCGAGATCGTGCGCACTTCCGCAAAGCACGGTGCTCTCCATGCCAAACGCTCCCCACGGTAAGCACAGGGAGTTGGCTTAGGGCTCACCCCTGGCCCAGAAGAACTACCCGTGAGCCCCCCAAATTTTTTGGGGGGGGCTGCCTCCTCTCCTCCTGAAATGGAGGATATAATGCCTCATACCTCCGTCGTTCCATCTTAGCTTCCTCCAGCTCCTCCTTCAGGCGCTGGTACTCCCCAGCCTGGCTCCAGGGTCCCTTTCCATCGAGGATCTCCTCCCATGTCCATGACTCCAAGTAGCTATCCTTCTGCTCCTTCCTCTGCTGCTTGGTCCTCCTTTGGTGGGTGGTTCTGTCACGGGCGTCGTAAGGAGTGGACCAAAATGCAGCTGGTATATTGATCATCTTCTTTCCTTTATTAAAGAGAAGACACTTAAACAAAACAAACGACGAAAACAGTCCAATAAGGAGTATAGACTATACTAGGAACAACCACCCACAAAACACAAGTGAAACAAACCCCAACTAAATTTGGCCTCCAATTAGAGGCAACGACAACCAGCTGCCTCTAATTGGAGGTCCTACCAAAACCCCAACATAGAAATAGAAAAACTAGATAAACACATAGAAATAGAAAAGGTGGAAAATAAACCAAAAAACCCGAACCACACAAAACAAACAACCTGCCACGCCCTGACCAAACTACAATAACAAATAACCCCTTTTACTGGTCAGGATGTGACATATATATATATATACAGCGCTGTAACAATGTGCAACAAGTTAAAGTACGAAAGGGAAAATAAATAAACAAACATATGGGTTGTATTTGCAATGGTGTTTGTCCTTCACTGGCTGCCCTTTTCTTGTGGCAACCGGTAACAAATCTTGCTGCTGTGATGGCACAAAGTTGTTTTTCACCCAAAAGATATGGGAGTTTATTAAAATTGGATTTTATTTCAAATTCTTTGTGGGTCTGTGTAATCTGAGGGAAATATTTGTCTCTAATATGATCATTCAATTATTATTATAATTTGGCAGGAGGTTAGGAAGTGCAGCTCAGTTTCCACCTCATTTTGTGGGCAGTGTGCACATAGCCTGTCTTCTCTTGAGAGCCAGGTTTGCCTTCGGCGGCCCTTCTCAATAGCAAGGCTATGCTCACTGAGTGTACATAGTCAAAGATTTCCTTAAGTTTGGTCAGTCACAGTGGTCAGGTATTCTGCTACTGTGTACTCTCTGTTTAGGGCCAAATAGCATTCCAGTTTGCTCAGTTTTTTTTGTTAATTCTTTCCTATGTGTCAAGTAATTATCTTTTTGTTTTCTTATGATTTGGTTGGGTCTAGTTGTGTTGCTGTCCTGGGGCTCTGTGGGGTCTGTTTGTGTTTGAACAGAGCCCCAGGACCAGCTTGCTTAGGGGGCTCTTCTCCAGGTTCATCTCTCTGTAGGTGATGGCTTTGTTATGGAAGGTTTGGGAATCACTTCCTTTTAGGTGGTTGCAGAATTTAAAGGATCTTTTCTGGATTTTAACAATTAGCGGGTATCGGCCTAATTCTGCTCAGCATGCATCATTAGGTGTTTACGTTGTATACGGAGGATATTTTTGCAGAATTCTGCATGCAGAGTCTCAATTTGGTGTTTGTCCCATTTAGTGAATTCTTGGTTGGTGAGCGGATGCCAGACCTCACAACCATAAAGGGCAAAGGGTTCTATTACTGATTCAATTAATTTTAGCCAGATCCTAATTGGTATGTTGAATTTTATGTTCCTTTTGATGGCATAGAAGGCCCTTCTTGCCTTGTCTCTCAGATCGTTCACAGCTTTGTGGAAGTTACCTGTGGTGCTAATGTTTAGGCCGAGGTATGTATAGTTTTATGTGTGCTGTAGGGCAACGGTGTCTCGATGGAATTTGTATTCTCGGTCCTGGCAATTAGGCCTTTTTTTGGAACACCATTATTTTTGTCTTACTGAGATTTACTATCAGGGCCCAGGTCTGGCTGAATCTGTGCCGAAGATCTAGGTTCTGCTGTAGGCCCTTCCTTGGTTGGGGACAGAAGCATCAAATCATCAGCAAACTGTAGACGTTTCACTTCAGATTGTTGTAGGGTGAGGCCGGGTGCTGCAAACTGTTTGCCAATTCGTTTGTATATGGCACTGGATCTACATCATATACATCTATATCAGGCATCACTATAGTACCTTCTTCGAATCATGTCAAATTGGGTTCGATTCAAGGCTGTATCACATCCGGCCTTGATTGGGAGTCCCATACGGTGGCGCACAATTGGCCCAGCGGCATCGGGGTTTGGCCACAGTAGGGGGTTTGGCCACATTGTAAATAAGAATTTGTTCTTATCTGACATGCTTAGTTAAATAAAGGTTAAATAAAAACATGTTTAAAAAAAATGTGGATTGGGATGATCAGTTCTTGGTTCCAAATATAATGCTGAGAGCTGAGGATTATGTTTAAGTATAGCCAATTGGAATTTGTGGTCTGTGTATTTTATCATTTAATTTAGGATACCATCAACACCACAGGTCTTTTTGGGTTGGAGGGTTTGTATTTTGTCCTGTAGTTCATTCAATGTAATTGGAGAATCCAGTGGGTTCTGGAAGTCTTTAATAGTTGATTTTAAGATTTGTATTTGATCATGTAGATGTTTTTGCTGTTTGTTCTTTGTTATAAAGCCAAAAAGATTGGAGAAGTGGTTTATCCATACATCTCCATTTTGGATAGATTACTCTTCGTGTTGTTGTTTGTTTAGAGTTGTCAGACGCAGTCTTGTCCTGTTTCATGTCTATTAATTAATTACCTGTTATGGACAGACGTTCCGCCAGCGGGACCCCTCGCCAACAGCCAATGGAACTATTAAATCCCATTTTAAAGATAAACTTCTCGTTAATCCAACCACATTGTCCGATTTCAAAAAGCCTTTACGGCGAAAGCATAACATTAGATTATGTTAGGACATCACCTTGACAAGAAAAACCACACAGCCATTTTCCAAGCATGGAGAGGCGTCACAAAAACCAGAAATACAGCTAAAATTAATCACTAACCTTTGACAATCTTCATCAGATCACTCTCCCAGGATTCAATGTTACACAATACATGTATGTTTTGTTCGATAAAGTTCATATTTATATCCAAAAACCCCATTTTACATTGGCGCGTGATGTTCAGAAAATGTATTGTCTCCAAAACCTCCGGTGAATGAGCACATCAATTTACAAAAATACTCATCATAAACGGTGATAAAATTTACAACAGTTATTGAAAGAATTATAGATATACTTCTCCTTAATGCAACCGCTGTGTCAGATTTCAAAACAGCTTTACGGCAAAAGCACATTGTTCAATATTCTGAGTACAGAGCTCAGCCATCAAAGCAAGCTATAGAGTTACCCGCCAAGTTCTGGAGTCAACAGAACTCAGAAATAGTATTATAAATCTTCACTTACCTTGCTGATCTTCGTCGGAATGCACTCCCAGGACTCCCACTTCCACAAGAAATGTTATTTTTGTTCGATAAACTCCATATTTATGTCCAAATACCTCCTTTTGTTCGCACGTTCAGATCACTATCCAAAGGCAAAATGCGCGAGCGCAAAACCAGAGATGAAAAGTCAAAAAGTTCCATTACCGTTTGTAGAAACATGTCAAACGATGTTTACAATCAATCCTTAGGGTCTTTTTATCATAAATATTCGATAATATTCCAACCGGAATTCATTACAGAGGAAAAAGTATTCATTACAGAGGAAAAAGAAGGAACCTCGCACCTGCATGACCGCGCAGTAAACAATTCATTGGTCTCAGGAAGTCCACTTGTTGAATGGGCTCTTATTATCTCCCCAGTAACAGTAGAAGCATGAAACAAGGTTCTAAAGACTGTTGACATCTAGTGGAAGCCTTAGGAAGTGCAAAATGACCCCACAGACACTGTAGTTTGGATAGGCAATCACTTGAAAAATTACAACCTCAGATTTTCCTCTTCCTGGTTGGATTTTTCTCAGGTTTTTGCCTGCCATATGAGTTCTGTTATACTTAAAGACATCATTCAAACAGTTTTAGAAACTTCAGAGTGTTTACTATCCAAATGTACTAATAATATGCAAATATTTGACTCTGGGCCCGAGTAGCAGGCAGTTTTCTCTGGGCACGCTTTTCATCCGAACGTGAAATTACTGCCCCCTATGCCAAACAGGTTTTAAATGTTCACTCCCTGTACTTGCTTCTCATCTCCAAGCGTCTGTCCTTACAGTTTTAGTGATTCACCATAGCGAAGCCATAGGCTCAGGTTTTCTGGGTATCTATGTTTTTGGTTGTACAGGTTTCTCAATTTCATTAAACCATTTGTCATTTTTGTTAATTTTCTGAGGTTGTCTACTTGAAATGTTTGATCTGATGAGAAAGCTGTGAGGTCAAATTGACTGTTTAGGTTTTCTACTGCCAGGTTTACACCTTCACTATTACAGTGAAACATTTTGTACAGGAAATTGTCTAGAAGGGGTTGAATTTGTTGTTGCGAAATTGTTTTTTGTTAGATTTCCACACTACTCTCCTTCCATCTATATCAGTTCCTAATATTATTCAGCTCCTTTGGCTTTGATGTCTCATCATTGAGTTCCGTTCAAGTAGACTGTGATTTTGCTGTGATCTGATAGGGCTGTCAGTGGGCTGACTGTGAACGCTCTGAGAGACTCTGGGTTGAGGTCAGTGATAAAGTAGTCTACAGTACTACTGCCAAGAGATGAGCTATAGGTGTACCTACCATAGGAGTCCCCTCGAAGCCTACCATTGTCTATGTACATACCCAGTGTCCGACAGAGTTGTGACCAGTTTTTGTTGGTAATGTTGTCTTAGTTGTGTCTAGGGGGACATATGGGGGAGGGAATGCTGTCACCTCCAGGTAGGTGTTTGTCCCCCTGTGTGCTGAAGGTGTCAGGTTCTTGTCCAGCTGTGGCATTTAGGTCTCCATAGGCTAGTACATGTCCCTGGGCCTGGAAATTATTGATCTCCCCCTTTAGGATGGAGAAGCTGTCATTGTTACTTTATGGGGATTCTATTAAGGGGATATAGGTAGCACACAGGAGGACATGTTTCTATGTTGATATCATTTCCTTTTTCATTTCTAGCCAAATGTAAAATGTTCCTGTTTTGACTAATTTAATAGAGTGGATTAGGTCTGCTCTATACTAAATGAGCATACCCCCTGAGTCTCTTCCCTGTTTCACACCTGGTACTTTGGTGGATGGGACTCCTAGCTCTTTGTAACCTAGAGGGCAACCAGTGGGTCCGTTCCCTTGATACCATGTTTCTTGTCAGATGACAATGTCTCTATTTCCAATTTCTTTGGTGAAGTCCAGGTTCCTGCTCTTTAGGCCAAAGGCAGATGACCTGAGGCTTTGGATATTCCAAGATGAGATAGCGAAGCGTTTGTGTTCCATAAAGTGTCCAATGTTGTTGGTCGTGTGGCTTAGCGTGAGCAGAGCCTGCTGAGCATCTAATACATGCCATTGTCTTGGGCTAGTGTAAGAGTGGGGGTTGGGCCTGTTTAATCTCTCTCTCTCTCTCTCTCTCTCTCTCTCTCTCTCTCTCTCTCTCTCTCTCTCTCTCTCATATATATATATATATAGCATCATCCTATGGAAGGCAGCAATGTAGTGCTCTGCCAAAACACAGCTCTCTGCATCCTCCCCCAACAGAACGGGTAGCCTATCCTCATCAGAGAGGTCTTTGAAACCTTCACATTTGGTGAAATGACAGTCTCTAACTGTAGATCCCCCAGTTCTATCTCAGCCTTTCCTCTACAGGGAGCCAGGTTTTCCTGTGTTTACCCTTCTCAATGGCAAGGCCGTGTTCACTGAGCCTGAACTCTGTCAAGGTTTTTCTAAAGTTTTGATCAGTACACCATTTTCAATACTGTCCATTAGGGTCCAGATAACACTGCATTTTGCTTTGTGCTTGTGTTTCCCGGTAGGTAAAGTTGTTTTTTGTTGTTGACTGTGTTGTGAACTTGGCGTTGCAAGGGTTGGTAGTGATATGAGAAGGGTCACTGTATTTTCAATGTTTTTTTTGGTTTCTATTATTAGTGGATATTAGCCTAATTCTCCCCTGCATGAATTGTTTCTTATTTTTCCTCTGGACATGTAGGATAATCTTACAGAACTCTTACAGAACTACAGAGTTTCAATAGGGTGTTAGTGCCATTCTGTGACATCTTGTTTTGCAAGTGGACTCCACACCTCACTGCCATAGAGTGCAATCAGTTTGAAAGACACATTCAATTAGTTTTAGACACATATAAACAGGTATAACAATTGGAATATCTTTTTTTTAAGGTGTAGAATGCCCTGCGTGCTTTCTATCTCAGATCATTCACTGCCTCATTTAGGTGTTCAGATTAGTTTATGTTTAAACATAAGTAAGTGTGGGCCGTACTCGATATATTTTGTGCCAATTGAGAACTTTGGTCTAATTCCTTGAGAACTGGATCTTCTCAGGGACCAGCTCTGCTGTAGGCCATGTGCTGTGGGTGACAGCAGGCACACGGCATCTGCGAAGAGCAGGCATTTAACCTCTGAATTGTGGAGACTAACACCAGGGACTCTCTCCCCGTCTGTCAGGGCCTGAGCAGCTCCAAAATAATTGCCCTCCATCCATCAAAACAAGGTGTGATGATTGGACTGGTTACAAGGCCGACGCGAGGCCAACGGCCACACAGACCTGATCCGATATCCTCTCTGTCACTCTTTTTCTCGCTCTCTCCTTTTTCAAGTGTAAGGTCAACACAGACAGTAGGAGGAGGAGTATGAATAGGAGGAGGAGGAGAGGAGGAGAAGAAGGAGTGGAGGAGGAGGAGAGGAGGCGAAGAAGAGGAGTTGAGGAGGAGGAGGAGGAGGAGAGAAGGAGGAGGAGGAGAAGAGGAGAGGAGGAGGAGAGAAGGAGGAGGAGGAGAAGAGGAGAGGAGGAGGAGAGAAGGAGGAGGAGGAGGAGGAGGAGAAGAGGAGGAGTGGAGGAGGAGAAGAGGAGGAGAAGAGGAGGAGTGGAGGAGGAGGAGAGGAGGAGAGAAGGAGGAGGAGAGGAGGAGTGGAGGAGGAGGAGAGGAGAAGAGGAGGAGAAGAGGAGGAGTGGAGGAGGAGGAGAGGAGAAGAGGAGGAGAAGAGGAGGAGTGGAGGAGGAGGAGTGGAAGAGCCAGAGGAGGAGTGGAGGAGAAGAGGAGGAGAAGGAAGTGAGGAGAAGAAGAGGAGGAGGAGGAGGAGAAACGAAGGAGGACGAGGTACTGAGTGTGAAGGCTGAATCACAGATATGTAATAGATGTACCTTTTTAGTTGTTCTGTTCCTTGTCTTCCCTCATGTCGTTATGTTGCTAAAGACGCCCATCGCTCGGGTCCAGAGCTTCTTGTAAAAACGAATCTCCATTGTGTTTTGTCTGGAGAATGTTTGCCTCTCTGCCTACCATCAGCATCACTGTTTGAACAGGGATCTTCAGAAAACACATTGATTAGACTTTGTGGGATTGGGAAAGGAGACAATGAAACAGTGATGTTGCTAAGTATTGTCAGACAAATATTTACAATGAGGCACAGTTGGGTTCTGTTTGGAGAACGATTAGTGAGAATCTGCAGTACTATAAAGTATAAAGTTACCCGGTTGCTAAGGGAACTCCCAAATGAAGTAAGGCCTGGCCATTTTTTATTTTTTTTTTCCCCTATGTTTTACCACACACACAAACAGCAGCATACACACCCAGCCAACCTGTTAGGTATATTTATAGTGGTGTTAATACCTTGTCTGATTTATCGTTGTGTGTTTCTTTTATTTCGTTTAGAAGGTTTTTCACAGGTTAGAAAAAATTTACCTTAAAGCTCAAATTACAGTTTCTGAAGTATCTGTTGTCCGAATTTTTGGTTTCACACGTAGGTTCTGCGGTTGAGAAACGTACTGAAAAACCCAATGCAAACCTGATGTAGAAAATGTTATAACTGTTTTAAACCAATGAATCTGAAGAAAAGACTGACTGGTCTTTTTTTAATTTAGCAGACACGTTCATCCAGAGTGATTTATAGTAGAGATACATTTTCATACATATCCCGCGTGCGAATGAAACCCACAACCCTGGCATTGCAAGCACCATACTCTACCACACTGAGCCGCGCCCTACCCACTGAGACGTGCTTTACCGACTGAGCCACACGGGACCACATGACTTGTATGACCTCTTTTCTGACTTTTGTTATTTTACTATTCCTTGAATTACAATATGGGATATATATATTTTTTTCTTTATGAAATTATCAAGGGTTGTAATTCTAATTGTATTTGTTATTTTCCTTTGTTTATTTTTGTATTTAATTGTTTTTGAAGAAATGTATGGGGGAAGGGGGATGTCATGATTTTTAGACTTGGAAATGTCATCCTGCAGGTGGTTTCTGAAACATATTGTTTTAAGAATCCATTGAGCTCCTTGCTTAGGGAGGGTTTCCTCCCAAAGTCGAGAGAGAAGGCCCTATTGTATACTCCAGCCAGTAACAAACAACTCTGTATCAGTGGCTACCGGTTGATTACCGTAAACAATTATTGCCATTTCACACTCTGTTGGCTACATACAGGGAGGGTTTTACGATTAGCTACCGGCACTGTTGGGTTACCTTGGACACATGTATCACGGCATGAGTCATGTGTCCAAAGGGGGAATGGTCACAGAAAATAATGGTACTGCGATTGCAGCACAAACAAGTACCCACTTCTTTGTCTCGACTGCCAGTCCCATTGAGCCAATTAGGAAACATGCAAATTGGTGTGGCACATGTGCCTACAGTTGAAGTCGGAGGTTTACATATACCTTAGCCAACTACATTTAAACACCGTTTTTCACAATTTCTGATCTAATCCTAGTAAAAATTCCCTGTCTTAGGTTAGTTAGGATCACCACTTTATTTTAAGAATGTGAAATGTCAGAATAATAGTAGAGAATTATTTATTTCAGCTTTTATTTCTTTCATCACATTCACAGTGGGTCAGAAGTTTACATACACTCAATTAGTATTTGGTAGCATTGCCTTTAGATTGTTTAACTTGGGTCAAACTTTTCGGGTAGCCTTCAACAAGCTTCCCATGATAAGTTGTGTGAATTTTGGCCCATTCCTCCTGACAGTGCTGATGTTACTGAGTCAGGTTTGTAGGCCTCCTTGCTTGCACACGCTTTTTCAGTTCTGCCCATACATTTTCTAAAGGATTGAGGTCAGTGCTTTGTGATGGCCACTCCAATACCTTGATTTTGTTGTCCTTAAGCCATTTTGCCACAACTTTGGAAGTATGCTTTGGGTCATTGTCCATTTGGAACACAACCAAGTTTTAACTTCCTGACTGATGTCTTGAGATGTTGCTTCAATATATCCACATAATTGTCCTCCCTCATGATGACATCTATTGTGTGAAGTTCACCAGTCCCTCCTGCAGCAAAGCACCCCCACAACACGATGCTGCCACCCCTTTTCTTCATGGTTGGAATGGTGTTCTTCGGCTTGCAAGTCTCCGCCTTTTTCCTCCAAACATATCGATGGTCATTATGGCCAAACAGTTCTATTTTTGTTTAATCAGACCAGAGGACATTTCTCCAAAAAGTACGATCTTTGTCCCCATGTGCAGTTGCAAACCGTAGTCTGGCTTTTTTTTTATGGCGGTTTTGGAGCAGTGGATTCTTCCTTGCTGAGCGGCCTTTCAGGTTGTGTCGATATAAGACTCGTTTGACTGTGGATATAGATACTTTTGTACCTGTTTCCTCCAGCATCTTCACAAGGTCCTTTGCTGTTGTTCTGGGATTGATTTGCACTTTTCGCACCAAAGTACGTTCATCTCTAGGAGACAGAACACGTCTCCTTCCTGAGTGGTATGACGGCTGTGTGGTCCCATGGTGTTTATATTTGCGTATTTTGTTTGTACAGATGAACGTGGTACCTTCAGGCGTTTAGAAAACGCTCCAAAGGATGAACCGAACTTGTGGAGGTCTACAATTGTCTTTCTGAGGTCTTGACTGATTTTTTTGATTTTCCCATGATGTCAAGCAAAGAGGCACTGAGTTTGTAGGTAGGCCTTGAAATAGATACACAGGTACACCTCAAATTGACTCAAATGATGTCAATTAGCCTATCAGAAGCTTCTAAAGCCATGACATCCTTTTCTTGAATTTCCCAAGCTTTTTAATGGCACAGTCAACTTAGTGTATGTAAACTTTTGACCCTCTGGAATTGTGATACAGTGAATTATAAGTGAAATAATGTCACGGTTGTCGTCGGTGAAGGAGGACCAAAACGCAGCAGGCATGCGGTTGTTCATTTTGAACATTTATTAAATCAAAACGAACATTCCAAAACAACAAAACGAAACCACGAACAACAAAACAGTCTGGCAAAGCATAAGGCTTACAATCAGAACAATCTCCCACGAATCACAAACACAAACACACCCCAATATATGGGACTCTCAATCAAAGGCAAAGAGAAAACACCTGCCTTCAACTGAGAGTCCCAACTCCAATTAATCAACCATAGAATTACACTCACTAGACTCCACATAGACATACATAAACCTAGACCATAAACCAAAACCCCAGAAATACTATATCAAACACCCTTTTAACAAACACACCACCCTGAACCACATAAAACAAATACCCTCTGCCACGTCCTGACCAAACTACAATACTAATTAACCCTTATACTGGCCAGGACGTGACAGTACCCCCCCCTTAAAGGTGCTAACCCCGGAAGCACCTTAAAAACAAAAAACAAAACAACAACCCCAAACAACAAAACCAAAATTCCCCTCTACTAAAAGGGAGGGAAGGGAGGGTGGCTGCCGTCAACGACGGCACTGTGCTACACCCCCCCTCCCCAACCCACCTATATTAGGAGGTGGCTCCGGTTCTGGCCGTTCCGGGCAGTCGGGCCACTCTGGCAGTTCGGGGCAGTCTGGGCAGTCTGGCAGCTCGGGACAGTCTGGCAGCTCGGGACAGTCTGGCAGCTCGGGGCAGTCTGGGCAGTCTGGCAGCTCGTGGCAGTCTGTGTAGTCTGGCAGCTCGGGGCAGTCTGGGCAGTCTGGCAGCTCGGGGCAGTCTGGGCAGTCTGGCAGCTCGGGGCAGTCTGGGCAGTCTGGCAGCTCGGGGCAGTCTGGGCAGTCTGGCAGCTCGGGGCAGTCTGGGCAGTCTGGCAGCTCGGGGCAGTCTGGGCAGTCTGGCAGCTCGGGACAGTCTGGGCAGTCTGGCAGCTCGGGACAGTCTGGGCAGTCTGGCAGCTCGGGACAGTCTGGGCAGTCTGGCAGCTCGGGACAGTCCGGCAGCTCGGGACAGTCTGGGCAGTCCGGCAGTTCGGGACAGTCTGGGCAGTCCGGCAGTTCGGGACAGTCCGGCAGCTCGGGACAGTCTGGGCAGTCCGGCAGTTCGGGACAGTCTGGGCAGTCCGGCAGTTCGGGACAGTCTGGGCAGTCCGGCAGTTCGGGGCAGTCTGGGCAGTCCGGCAGTTCGGGGCAGTCTGGCAGTTCGGGACAGTCCGGCAGCTCGGGACAGTCTGGGCAGTCCGGCAGTTCGGGACAGTCTGGGCAGTCCGGCAGTTCGGGACAGTCTGGGCAGTCTGGCAGTTCGGGACAGTCTGGGCAGTCCGGCAGTTCGGGGCAGTCTGGGCAGTCTGGCAGTTCGGGGCAGTCTGGCCACTCTGGCAGTTCGGGGCAGTCTGGCCACTCCGGCAGTTCGGGGCAGTCTGGCCACTCCGGCAGTTCGGGGCAGTCTGGCCACTCCGGCAGTTCGGGGCAGTTTGGCCACTCCGGCAGTTCGGGGCAGTCTGGCCACTCCGGCAGTTCGGGGCAGTCTGGCCACTCCGGCAGTTCGGGGCAGTCTGGCCACTCCGGCAGTTTGGGGCAGTCTGGCCAATTCCGGCAGTTCGGGGCAGTCTGTCCAATTCTGGCAGTTCGGGGCAGTCTGGCCACTCCGGCAGTTCGGGGCAGTCTGGCCACTCCGGCAGTTCGGGGCAGTCTGGCCACTCCGGCAGTTCGGGGCAGTCTGGCCACTCCGGCAGTTCGGGGCAGTCTGGCCACTCCGGCAGTTCGGGGCAGTCTGGCCACTCCGGCAGTTCGGGGCAGTCTGGCCTCTCTGGCGACTGTTGACTGGCGGGCAGCTCTGACGACTGTTGACTGGCGGGCAGCTCTGACGACTGTTGACTGGCGGGCAGCTCTGACGACTGTTGACTGGCGGGCAGCTCTGACGACTGTTGACTGGCGGGCAGCTCTGGTGATGGTTGACTGGCGGGCAGCTCTGGTGACTGTTGACTGGCGGGCAGCACTGACGACTGTTGACTGGCGAGGCTGGGTTTACGCACTTGAATTCTGGTGCGTGGTGCTGGTACTGGGCGTACCAGATTGTGAACACGCACCTCCAGGCTAGTGCGGGGAGCGGGAACAGGACGAGTCGGACTGGGTTGACGCACTTCCGGGTCCGCACGAGCGACAGGAGCTGGAAACCCAGGGCTATGGAGGCGCACAGTCGGTCTTGATCTTACCTCCTGCACAACCCGCCTTGGCTGGATGGAACTAGTAGCCCTGTACGAGCGGGGTGCTCGTACAGGGCAGACTGGGCTGTGCAGGGGCCTGATGGTAGCCGTGCGTAGAGCAGGAGTTGGGTAGCCTGGTCCTCGGAGGCGTACCGGCGACCAGATGCGCTGCGCAGGCATCCTCCTACCAGGCTGGATGCCCGCTCTAGCACGGCACCTGCGAGGGGCTGGAATAACGCGCACCGGACTGTGCGTGCGTATGGGTAAGATAGTGCGCTCCTCAGCGAAAAATGGCGCTCCCCACCTCATACGCTCCTCCATATAACCACGGGTAGCTGGCCTCCGGCTCTTCCTAGGCCTAGCCAAACTACCCGCGTGCCCCCCCAAAAACATTTCTTGGGGGTGCCTCTCGTGCTTCAACGCCAGTCTTGTCCCTCGGAAACGTTCCCGGTCCATACCAGCCTTACTCCTTTCCTCTCTCTCGCGTACCACCTGTTTCCATGGAAGGTGATCTTTTCCTGCTTGGATCTCCTCCCAAGTGTAGGAGCCTTCTCCCTCCAAGATCTCCTCCCAAGTCCATCTCTCTCGTTTGTCCAATTCGAATTTCCTCTGCTCCTTCCTCTGCTGCTTGGTCCTGGTTAGGTGGGAGATTCTGTCACAATTATCTTCGTCTTCTGACGATAATGCGAAATCGTCGTCTGAAAAGGTAGACCAAAACGCAGCAGGCATGCGGTTGTTCATTTTGAACATTTATTAAATCAAAACGAACATTCCAAAACAACAAAACGAAACCACGAACAACAAAAAAGTCTGGCAAAGCATAAGGCTTACAATCAGAACAATCTCCCACGAATCACAAACACACCCCAATATATGGGACTCTCAATCAAAGGCAAAGAGAAAACACCTGCCTTCAATTGAGAGTCCCAACTCCAATTAATCAACCATAGAATTACACTCACTAGACTCCACATAGACATACATAAACCTAGACCATAAACCAAAACCCCAGAAATACTAAATCAAACACCCTTTTAACAAACACACCACCCTGAACCACATAAAACAAATACCCTCTGCCATGTCCTGACCAAACTACAATACTAATTAACCCTTATACTGGCCAGGACGTGACAAATAATCTGTCTGTAAACACTTGTTGGAAAAATGACTCGTGTCATGCACGAAGTAGATGTCCTAACCGACTTGCCAAAACTATAGTTTGTTAACAAGAAATGTGTGGAGTGGTTGAAAAACAAGTTTTAATGTCTCCAATCTAAGTGTATGTAAACTTTCGACTTCAATTGTAATTGGGGTGGAATGGTTCCAAAAAAATCGATTAGGATAATGGTAAAATTGTGGCCGTAACTAGCAAAGGATCATGGTAGATGTACTTGTTTTCATCCTGCCTGAGAGAGTCAACCCAACGCTGCTAGAGGACGTCAGCGTCAATTCCAGAAGCCTTGGGCATAAACAGTCGAGAACCCACCTTCTCTGCCGAGAACAGATTTATCACATGTTATGTGGTATGAGCTACATTGTTTAACGGATGTTAATTGCATTAACATTCATAAAAACATCTAGCTATAGCCTACGTATATTGTCTCATGTTTTTAGTTTGTTTGTGTATAAGACCTGTTAACGATACTATCTCCTCATGTATTTTCTAATGTTAAACTAGGCCTATTCTCTCATCCACCTAAACCCTAAGAATGTATACATCCAATGACTCTTTCCTGAAATTATTTTGCTGCATAGATAATTTGATATTGCCTTCATTTTTGTCTAACGTCTGGTGAAATAATAACAATCTGGTTCAGTTTGGCATTTGTCCTTGTTATTGTATCTATTTCTAATGTCAATTTATTTAAAAAGACCAATACTCAGCAAATTACATGTCTACAAAGGGTATCTGCAATGTCATGAAATGTCAAGTATAGGGCTAATAGCCAAGTTTAGTAATGTGGAGAATAGGGCTAATAGCCAAGTTTAGTAATGTGGAGTATAGGGCTAATAGCCAAGTTTAGTAATGTGGAGAATAGGGCTAATAGCCAAGTTTAGTAATGTGGAGTATAGGGCTAATAGCCAAGTTTAATAATGTTGAGAATAGGGCTAATAGCCAAGTTTAATAATGAGCTAGTTTAATAATGTGCTAGTTTAATAATGTGCTAGTTTAATAATGAGCTAGTTTAATAATGAGCTAGTTTAATAATGTGCTAGTTTAATAATGAGCTAGTTTAATAATGAGCTAGTTTAATAATGTGCTAGTTTAATAATGAGCTAGTTTAATAATGAGCTAGTTTAATAATGAGCTAGTTTAATAATGTGCTATTTTTTAATGAGCTAGTTTAGTAATGAGCTAGTTTAATAATGAGCTAGTTTTGTAATGAGCTAGTTTAATAATGAGCTAGTTTAATAATGTGCTACTAGACTGCAGGCTACTTAGACGCACTAGACCAGGACTAGTTGTACTGAACATAACATGCAACACTTTAAATATTTTACTGAGTTACAGTTCATGTAAGTAAATCAGTCAATTTAAATATATAAATTAATGCCCTAATCTATGGATTTTACATAACTGGGCAGGGGTGCAGCCATGTGTGGGCTTGGGAGGGCATAGGCCCACCCAATCAGAATGAGATTTTCCACACACACAAAATGGCTATATTACAGACAGAAATACTCCTCAGAAATGATTTCAGCTCATGAAACATGGGACCAATGCTGCATTTATAATTTTGTTCAGTGTAAATTTAAACGGCCTTGCCATAACTACCTTCAATTGGATGAAACAAGATCAAGACAAAGGACACAGGTATATGAATAATTCAATAGTCTTTATTACAGCATCCCGCCTGTAATGAAATGTCACAATAAAACCCATCCTACAAAACTTTGCCGTTTGGTGACTGTGTTTAATGTTGCCGTTGGGCGACTGTGTTTAATGTCCGTGTGCTTTATTGCTGCTGCCCCCCCCCTCCCCAATTTGCTGACAAAGACTGTAATTACGTTGTCTCTCTTCATTCTTCTAACCAGCTCTACACTCCTAAGCCTTCCGAAATCATTGCCACCCCCCCTCGCGTGTATGACCAGGAAGTCAGAAGCAGGCTGTTGCAGGAGCTACCTTCTGAATTTTGGAAGGACAACACATGTCCAGCACATGTCTACTTCTCCAAACAACAACAAGACTGTGGCATTCAGCCTGAGGTTACCCCACAAAGTTTGGAATGTGCCCTTCGTTCAGCTCGGTAAACACCAGACTGGAACCCAACTATCTAAATCCTTTTCGCTGTAATGAACGTTTTGGGACCACATTACATGTCTCTTTCTTGTCTGCATATGAATAATTTTTGGGGGGGGAATGAGATGGTTCTTAAAATAATGGCATATTTCTGCTTGTCATGAAAACGAAGACGACCAAATGAAGTTAGCTAAATCGATCATGTATTCCCATAACCTGCATTATCATGCAGTAACCTGATGCTAGCCTACTGTTAAACCTTTGCAACAGAAGGTTAATTTGAAAGCGTTACCTAGAACTCTAGTCAAATCAATATTGGAAAATAAAATGGACAGCAAATATTAACTATGACAATCTGATTAGACCAGTGGTCACCAACCTGTCGATCGCGATCGACTTGTCGATCTCCAATGCATTTCTAGTCGATCACCAAACATTTATGTAAAAAAAAAAAAAAAAAACGATAAATCCTTGTGTTCCTATTTTTTATTTGTCTCGGGCAGTTGGTGGTAGGTGCAGCCAATTCAGCTGCCCTGCGCGCCGGGTGGGCAAACTGTTGCCATTTCATGTTTCTGAAGGTACAAACTCTGACTTCCTGGTGGGCCTGGAGTGGAAATCAAATGTACTACACCACCGCTGGCCAATCTGATTGCTCAGATGACTGAGTCTGCAAAAACATAGCAGGCATAAAAGAAAGCTAAGGCAAAGTTGATACTGTGAGATTTCAAAACGTTTCGAACCATGACTAGAGAGAGTCTGTCAACGAATACAGCAAAGAGCTGCTGATTTTACGAGTGAGTTCATGTTTAATTTGTCACTCAGCACTGTCAACACTTTGTATTCGACACTTTTATAACCCATAAAATGCGCGTTCTTCCTATTTCCACTCAGCGCTACAACAATCAGTGCAGCAGTAATGAATGAGGAGGAAAGTGTATCTATAGGCCTGCGTTGTTATTATTATTAGCGGCTTGGGTCTTTTTTAATATAGAGGAATATTTCATTTTCTCTGTTCATAGGAGTAACAACATGGATTTGTGCATGAGGCAGAAGTAATGCGGTGTGACTTGAGTTTCGCCATCAGCTGGAAGACCGTGTCCCTTGTTTGTCAGTGTCAGTGGAGGAAAGGGAGAGCGGAAGGATTTTGAGAGAGGGTCCCTCAGTCTGCCGCTCTCTCCCTCCGCTGAGACGGTCCCTCAGTCTGCTGCTCTCTCCCTCCGCTGAGACTGACCCTCAGTCTGCTGCTCTCTCCCTCCGCTGAGACGGTCCCTCAGTCTGCTGCTCTCTCCCTCCGCTGAGACTGACCCTCAGTCTGCTGCTCTCTCCCTCCGCTGAGACGGACCCTCAGTCTGCTGCTCTCTCCCTCCGCTGAGACGGACCCTCAGTCTGCTGCTCTCTCCCTCCGCTGAGACGGACCCTCAGTCTGCTGCTCTCTCCCTCCGCTGAGACTGACCCTCAGTCTGCTGCTCTCTCCCTCCGCTGAGACTGACCCTCAGTCTGCTCCTCTCTCCCTCCGCTGAGACTGACCCTCAGTCTGCTGCTCTCTCCCTCCGCTGAGACGGACCCTCAGTCTGCTGCTCTCTCCCTCTGCTGAGACTGACCCTCAGTCTGCTGCTCTCTCCCTCTGCTGAGACTGACCCTCAGTCTGCTGCTCTCTCCCTCCGCTGAGACTGACCCTCAGTCTGCTGCTCTCTCCCTCCGCTGAGACTGACCCTCAGTTTGCTGCGCTCTCCCTCCGCTGAGACTGACCCTCAGTCTGCTGCTCTCTCCCTCCGCTGAGACGGACCTTCAGTCTGCTGCTCTCTCCCTCCACTGAGACTGACCCTCAGTCTGCTGCTCTCTCCCTCCGCTGAGACTGACCCTCAGTCTGCTGCTCTCTCGCTCCGCTGAGACTGACCCTCAGTCTGCTGCTCTCTCCCTCCGCTGAGACTGACCCTCAGTCTGCTCCTCTCTCCCTCCGCTGAGACTGACCCTCAGTCTGCTGCTCTCTCCCTCCGCTGAGACGGACCCTCAGTCTGCTGCTCTCTCCCTCTGCTGAGACTGACTCTCAGTCTGCTGCTCTCTCCCTCCGCTGAGACTGACCCTCAGTCTGCTCCTCTCTCCCTCTGCTGAGACTGACCCTCAGTCTGCTGCTCTCTCCCTCCGCTGAGACTGACCCTCAGTCTGCTGCTCTCTCCCTCCGCTGAGACTGACCCTCAGTCTGCTCCTCTCTCCCTCCGCTGAGATTGACCCTCAGTCTGCTGCTCTCTCCCTCCGCTGAGACTGACCCTCAGTCTGCTCCTCTCTCCCTCCGCTGAGACTGACCCTCAGTCTGCTGCTCTCTCCCTCCGCTGAGACTGACCCTCAGTCTGCTGCTCTCTCCCTCCGCTGAGACTGACCTTCAGATGCAGGAACCATCAGCCCAGTAAAATAAAAAGCTAATTATTTAAATGTATACTCACTCAGCTGTGCCTCACAAGTAATACAAAAATTGATCTATTACCGGTGTGATCATATAGCCTACCTCAATATTTGAAATAATAGTTTTAAAAAAATTCCCAAACAACATGCATTGGCAGGTAAATTCAAGCAAAGCCAATATGCGGTGATAATGTATTGGGCCTATAGCTTACTGCACAAACCTAATTGCTACAAAACTGTTTTTAATTGGTTAATGTTGCATAGGCTTACGCTTTTTAAGTCATGTTTTATAAAAAATCAGAGCGGTAGATCTCGCCTTGCATTTTGACTCAGAAAGTGATCTTGACTCAGAATAGGTTGGTGACCACTAGATTAGACTATATCAATTAAAAACACATTTTATCTCGAGTAATTTTGTAATCGTAAAAAATTATCTCAGTCATGCGAGTTTGGAATTCAAAATGTATTCAATTATAATTGCATACTAAATTGATATTTCAAACATAATATGATCTCAAACTTCCATCTCCATGGCCATTCTGTCATCCTCTGTTCTCCACTCTGTCATCCTCTGTTCTCCACTCTGCCATCCTCTGTTTTTCACTCTGTCATCCTCTGTTCTCCACTCTGTCATCCTCTGTTTTCCACTCTGTCATCCTCTGTTCTCCACTCTGTATTCCTCTGTTCTCCACTCTGTCATCCTCTGTTCTCCACTCTGTCATCCTCTGTTTTTCACTCTGTATTCCTCTGTTCTCCACTCTGTCATCCTCTGTTCTCCACTCTGTCATCCTCTGTTCTCCACTCTGTCATCCTCTGTTTTCCACTCTGTCATCCTCTGTTCTCCACTCTGTATTCCTCTGTTCTCCACTCTGTCATCCTCTGTTCTCCACTCTGTCATCCTCTGTTTTTCACTCTGTCATCCTCTGTTCTCCACTCTGTCATCCTCTGTTCTCCACTCTGTCATCCTCTGTTCTCCACTCTGTCATCCTCTGTTTTCCACTCTGTCATCCTCTGTTCTTCACTCTGTCATCCTCTGTTCTCCACTCTGCCATCCTCTGTTTTTCACTCTGTCATCCTCTGTTCTCCACTCTGTCATCCTCTGTTCTTTACTCTGTCATCCTCTGTTCTACTCAGAATGGATCAGTATTTAATTAATATCTCGATTTGTAACAAACTTTTAAATAATCCTCTTTGGGGATCAAACTTGATTATACAACAAAAAAAGTTTTAGAGCCCAAAACAGGCCGTTCTGGAGATCATCATTTACATAGGCTCTCTAGGTCAGACCAGGGCTTTTGGTACCGCTAGGTTGCTACGTAGTAGCCAACCAGCAGAGCTCGTGACTTCACGCTCCAGGGGGCATGGTCTAATTACATTACATAATCACCCCCCCAACGGAAGGCTGTAAAGTCCCGCCTACCTCCTGCTTATTTTACTCGCTGAAAGGCCCGTCACTTCCTGGAAGAAAAATACGCATTCACGCGCGGCAATGTCAAATAAAGCACTACGCTGGAAATGTATCTGCGTCCACATAAACTAGTCCCGGCATCGTTCTTTGACTAACTCAGGTTGAATATTGAATTCAATAGAAGAAAACAGAGAGAGAGAGAGAATGTGAGTTCCTTAATGTAATATACATCCACAACATTAAGGAACTGGAAGTCTCTCTCTCTCTCTCTCTCTCTCTCTCAGTTTTTGTTTCTTCGATTGAATTACATGTAGCCTAATATTTCAACACTTTGCTAAGTGTGCATGGGGGAACACATGACATGCACTAATTTGAAATATGTAGTTAGGCTGTTATAAGGTATTATATAAGCCAATGATCATCTACAAGGCATTTATTCAGTGATTTTCTACTTTATCTAATATATGTGTTTTTTTCACAAGTGAGATAGGTAACACTTTATTTTAAGGGTCTGTAATAAACCATTTATAAGAAATTGCTTGTTCACCATTGATCATTACATTAGTAAACCATTTTGCTAATCATTAGCAAAGTATTTTTGCAGTTTCTAATCTAAAGTGAGTACTATTTATACCTTATAAATATTTTGAGTGACCAGTGTAATTTCTCACAAAAAAAAGATGGGCATGCCATTGGTAGACATTCCTGCAGTACCTGATAAAAAGACAGAAAGTGGGCCCGTGGGGCTGAAATGCCAGGGAAGAATTTTTGTCCCATGCCGCCCCTGGTAGTCCTGTTAAAACCTGTCAGGAGTAGCCAAGCTAGCCATCTGGAAGACCAGGAAGAACTGTATACAGCGACAGGGGTCTGTTAAAGTAGTGGGCATGGTCAAGGGGGTTTAGTGGCAGCAATACTGAAGGTGGAGTTAGCCTACAACAGACTGATGGGAAATCTTAGGCTTTTCATCCAGACATGGGACCTTTCAGGAGATGTTGCTCTCTGTTTAAAGATGAGGCGGATCAAGGGGCATTAGGCTCGGATGAAATTCTCTCTCTCTCTCTCTCTTTCTTTCTTGAAACAGATTGGTGGTCCAGATGATTGTTTGTGATGGAGTGTCTCAAATGTAATCCAATCAAATGCCTCTTCTGAGCCTGGCTGCCTTTATGCACGGAGCACTCTCTGTCATGTCCATATTAATGTCCTGCGTCTTCTACGCATCCCGAAAATGAACCATGACACTACCCTCTCACAGCAAGAGAAATGACATTACCTTTTTAGTAGTATTGGGCAGAAAGGACCTTTCTGTCACTTCCTGTTATTCTCTCAAAATTGGACACTGAAGTATTGGTCTAAAACTTTCTGGCATGAGCTGACTTTGTAGATGACTCAGCCGTTAGCATTCAGGCATCCTAACCCATTCTAAATACACTACATGTATGTGGACACCTGCTCGTCCAACATCTCATTTCAAAACCATGGGCATTAATATGGAGTTGGTCCCCCTCTTTGCTGCTATAACAGACCTCAACTCTTCTGGGAAGGCTTTCCACTAGATGTTGGAACATTGCTGCGGGGACTTGCTTCCATTCAGCCACAATAGCATTAGTGAGGTTGGGCAGTGATGTTGGGCGAATAGGCTTGGCTCGCAGTCGGCATTCCAATTCATCCCAAAGGTGTTTTATGGGGTTAAGGTCAAGGTTCTGTGCAGGCCAGTCAAGTTCTTCCATGTCGATCTTGACAAAGCATTTCTGTATGGACCTCGCTTTCTGCATGGGGGCATTGTCATGCAAAATCAGGAAAGGGCCTCCCCAAACTGTTGCCATGAAGTTGTAAGCACAGAATTGTTTAGAATGCCATTGTACAATCGTGGCCAAAAGTTTTGAGAATGACACAAATATTAGTTTTCACAAAGTCTGCTGCCTCAGTTTGTATGATGGCAATTTGCATATACTCCAGAATGTTATGAAGAGTGTTCAGATGAATTGCAATTAATTGCAAAGTCTCTTTTTGCCATGCAAATGAACTGAATCCCCCCAAAATATTTCCACTGCATTTTAGCCCTGCCACAAAAGGACCAGCTGACATCATGTCAGTGATTCTCTCATTAACACAGGTGTGAGTGTTGATGAGGACTGGAGATCATGCTGATCATGCTGTCATGCTGATTGAGTTGGAATAACAGACCGGAAGCTTCAAAAGGAGGGTGGTGCTTGGAATCATTGTTCTTCCTCTGTCAATCATGGTTACCTGCAAGGAAACATGTACCGTCATCATTCCTTTGCACAAAAAGGGCTTCACAGGCAAGGATATTGCTGCCAGTAAGATTGCACCTAAATCAACCATTTATCGGATCTTCAAGAACTTCAAGGAGAGCGGTTCAATTGTTGTGAAGAAGGCTTCAGGACGCCCAAGAAAGTCCAGCAAGTGCCAGGACCGTCTCCTAAAGTTGATTCAGCTGTGGGATCGGGGCACTACCAGTACAGAACTTGCTCAGGAATGGCAGCAGACAGGTGTGAGTGCATCTGCACGCACAGTGAGGCGAAAACTTTTGGAGGATGGCCTGGTGTCAAGAAGGGAAGCAAAGAAGCCACTTCTCTCCAGGAAAAACATCAGGGACAGACTGATATTCTGCAAAAGGTACAGGGATTGGACTGCTGAGGACTGGGGTAAAGTCATTTTCTCTGATGAATCCCCTTTCCGATTGCTTGGGGCATCCGGAAAAAAAGCCTGTCCGGAGAAGACAAGGTGAGCGCTACCATCAGTCCTGTGTCATGACAACAGTAAAGCCTAAGAACACAGCCATGAATAAGAATGTTACCAACACATCCTACGAGAGCAACTTCTCCCAACCATCCAGGAACAGTTTGGTGACAAACAATACCTTTTCCAGCATGATGGAGCACCTTGCCATAAGGTAAAAGTGATAAATAAGTGGCTTGGGGAACAAAACATCGTTATTGAGTCAATGGCCAGTAAACTCCCCAGACCTTAATCCCATTGAGAACTTGTGGTCAATCCTCAAGAGGCGGGTGGACAAAAAAAAAACAGAAATTCTGACAAAATCCAAGCATTGATTATGCAAGAATGGGCTGCCATCAGTCAGGATGTGGCCCAGAAGTTAATTGACAGCATGGCAGGGCGGATTGCAGAGGTCTTGAATAAGAAGGGTCAACACTGCAAATATTGACTCTTTGCATCAACTTCATGTAATTGTCAATAAAAGCCTTTGACACTTATGAAATGCTTGTAATTATACTTCAGTATTCCATAGTAACATCTGACAAAAATATCTAAAGACACCGAAGCAGCAAACTTTGTGAAAATTAATATTTGTGTCATTCTCAAAACTTTTGGCCACAACTGTATACTGTAGCATTAAGATTTCCCTTCACTGGAACCTTGCCCGAACAATGAAAAACAGACCATTATTCCTCCTCCACCAAACTTTACAGATGGCACTAAGCATTGGGGCAGGTAGTGTTCAGCTGGCAGCTGAACTCCAGCCAATGCTTGGCATTGCGCATGTGTTCCTTCATATGTTAGATTACTCAGTAGTTTGGTTCATCAGGCTGACCTCCAGTCTTCATGGAGGAGATTACTGAGTAGTTTGGTTCATCAGGCTGACCTCCAGTCTTCATGGAGGAGATTACTGAGTAGTCTGGTTCATCAGGCTGACCTCCAGTCTTCATGGAGGAGATTACTGTAACGGTCGTTGTATTGAGTAGACCAAGGCACTCATCATATTGAGTACATTTTGCATTTGAGTCATTTAGGAGACACTCTTATCCAGAGCAACTTACAGTAGTAAATGCATACATTTCATTCATTTTATATTTCCCATACTGGTCCCCCGTGGGAATCGAACCCACAACCCTGGTGTAGCAAACACCATGCTCTTCCAACTGAGCCACACGGGACCGTGGTCGAGTGCTCATCTTTGACTTTATTTGAAGAGAACACCAAAACAAGAAAAAAACGCACAACAGCCAAACAGTCTTGCAGGCTACACACAGCAGTGCAAAAACAACTTCCCACCCCCACAAGTGAAAAAAGGGCTACCTAAGTATGACTCCCAATCAGCAACAATGATGTACAGCTGTTCCTGATTGAGATCCATACCAGGCCAACAAAGAAATACACAACCTAGAAAATCATAGAAATACAAAACCAGAACAATACCCAAAAACCCCTACAACACAAAACAAACACCCCCTCTTACATAATAACATACCCAATAAACCCCGAAACACTCTAAACAAACGCCCCCTGCCACGTCCTGACCAAACTATAATAACAAATAACCCCTTTACTGGTCAGGACGTGACAATTACTGAGTAGTTTGGTTCATCTGGCTGACCCCCAGTCTTCATGGAGGAGATTACTGAGTAGTTTGGGTCATCAAGCTGACCCCCAGTCTTCATGGAGGAGATTATTGAGTAGTTTGGGTCATCAGGCTGACCCCCAGTCTTCATGGAGGAGATTATTGAGTAGTTTGGTTCATCTGGCTGACCCCAGTCTTCATGGAGGAGATTACTGAGTAGTTTGGGTCATCAAGCTGACCCCCAGTCTTCATGGAGGAGATTATTGAGTAGTTTGGGTCATCAAGCTGACCCCCAGTCTTCATGGAGGAGATTATTGAGTAGTTTGGTTCATCTGGCTGACCCCCAGTCTTCATGGAGGAGATTACTGAGTAGTTTGGTTCATCAGGCTGACCCCCAGTCTTCATGGAGGAGATTACTGAGTAGTTTGGGTCATCAGGCTGACCTCCAGTCTTCATGGAGGAGATTACTGAGTAGTTTGGGTCATCAGGCTGACCTCCAGTCTTCAGGGAGGAGATTACTGAGTAGTTTGGGTCATCAGGCTGACCTCCAGTCTTCATGGAGGAGATTATTGAGTAGTTTGGGTCATCAGGCTGACCCCCAGTCTTCATGGAGGAGATTACTGAGTAGTTTGGTTCATCAGGCTGACCTCCAGTCTTCATGGAGGAGATTACTGAGTAGTTTGGGTCATCAGGCTGACCTCCAGTCTTCAGGGAGGAGATTACTGAGTAGTTTGGGTCATCAGGCTGACCTCCAGTCTTCATGGAGGAGATTATTGAGTAGTTTGGGTCATCAGGCTGACCCCCAGTCTTCGCATTAAAGTTATTGAGGGATGATGATGTTTTGGGAATGTGAAGATAAGAATTCCAGAATTTCAAATCAAATCAAATGTTATTTGTCACATACACATGGTTAGCAGATGTTATTGGTCACATACACATGGTTAGCAGATGTTAATGCAAGTGTTGCAAAATGCTTGTGCTTCTAGTTGTGACCATGCAGTAATATCTAACAAGTAATCTAAAAATGTCACAACAACTACCTTTTACACACAAGTGTAAAGGAATTAATCAGAATATGTACATATAAATATATGGATGAGCGATGGCCGAATGGCATAGGCAAGATGCAGTAGATGGTATAGAGTACAGTATATACATATGAGATGAGTAATGTAGGGTATGTAAACATCACATAAAGTGACATTGTTTAAAGTGACTAGTGATACATTTACCACATCCCATGTTTTATTATTAAAGTGGCTAGAGATTTGAGTCAGTATGTTGGCAGCAGCCACTCAGTGTTAGTGATGGCTGTTTAACAGTCTGATGGCCTTGAGATAGAAGCTGTTTTTCAGTCTCTCGGTCCCAGCTTTGATGCACCTGTACTGACCTCGCCTTCTGGATGATAGTGGGGTGAACAGGCAGTGGCTCGGGTGGTTGTTGTCCTTGATGGTCTTTTTGGCCTGAACTAAACTGAACTGAATATGGTACCTCTGTATCTGATAGAGATGTGACTATGTGAGGTGTGGCAGTGGGGAGGGTGAAGGTTATAATAGTGTCTTGTGTTTATATAGATGGATTTCAGAATAAAACTGGAAGAATCCATTGAAGGGTTTAGGTAAACTGTCTCAGAGGTCTGAGTATCTGTAGATGAACGTGTATAATTGGCGTACATTAATGTCATCATTAGAAAAATATATAGGGTTTTTTTTTTAACAAAAAATGCAGACGGAGCCTGATAATTAGAGGTGGTGGCCAGTCTTACAAATGTATTCTGTATGATGAGTAATTTGTGAAAGTATGAGCTGTTTGCATGAACACATTGTTCTCTAACATAAACATATATTTGCCAATTATATGATAATGAAAACAGTAATAATACAATATAGAAATATTTAAGGATCAACCGTGTCAAACGCTTTGGATAAATCTCAAAAGATGCCAAGAGTGTATTCATTGTTGTTCAGGGCTGTAAAGATTTTATCCACAAGTTGCAAATGAGCGAGTTTTTATGAAAACCATATTGGTGCTCGTATAGAATACAATGTTGATTTAAATGTTTAAACATTCTCTTATACATAACATTTTCAGGATTTAAGAAAAACATGGTAGTACAGATATTAAGGCCATAATATATAAAATATCTGACATCCCCAGATTTAAAGAGGGGAATACTTTTGGCAATTTTCAAATCTTTAGGAACAAAACCAGTTTGCATTGATTCTGTGCAGCTTTAGCACCAGTCAGCATCATATTATCATCAAGTTCTGATGATTATGAAAACAGGAGTCAGTCAATATTGTTACCAGACTACATTGTGAGACACGTGGTCTCCCTCATATCCTGCTTAACACACAACAAATTAATGTATGTGTACCAAATTGCACCCTATTCCCTTACAGTGCTCTTGTCAAAAGGTCAAATCAAATTGTATTTGTGTCACAACGTCTACAGAAGCTCCCCGTTCGGGCGGCACTCGGCGGTCGTCGTCGCCGGCCTACTAGCTGCCACCGATCTCCTTTTCATTTTCATTTGGTGATGTCTGTTTTATGTTAGCACCTGTTTTGAGTTAGTTCCTTAGTGGGGGTATTTAGTCTGTCTGTTTAGGTTTGGGATTGTGCGGGATTATTTGTGTCTACGTGTGTATGGTTGGGGATTGGGTTTTCCTCTGCTGTTTATATATTTTGGCATTCGGGTTTCCTGGGCTGCGTCCCGACTCAGTTTGAGGGCTCTTGCCTATTACTGGATGTATTGTACCCTGCCTTGTATTTTTGGCATTTTTGGACTGGTGTCTATTAAACGTGTTTTCACGTACCTTGGTCTCCTGCGCCTGACTTCACCCCTCCTGCATGTTAGAGTTTTGTGATAATTTGTCACATGCACCGAAAACAACAGGTGTAGATCTTACTGTGAAATGCTTACTTACGAGCCCTTAAAAAAACATTCTGGTGCAGGCGTTCCGCTAGCGACCCACCTCGACAACATCCGGTGAAATTGCAGAGCGCAAAATTCAAATTACAGAAATAGTCATATTTAACATTCATGAAAATACAAGTGTCGTACATCAAAATAAAGCTTAACTTCTTGTTAATCCAGCCTCTGTGTCAGATTTTAAAAAGGCTTTACAGCGAAAACACACCATGCGATTATCTGAGGACAGCACACTGCACACAAAAACATTAAAAAAAATGTTCAACCAGGCAGGTGCGCCATGAAAGTCAGAAATAGCAAGAAAATAAATGCCTTACCTTTGAAGATATTCTTCTGTTGGCACTCTAAAAGGTCCCAGCTACATCACAAATGGTCCTTTTGTTCGATAAAGTCCTTTATATCCCCAAAAACTCAGTTTAGCTGGTGCGCTTCATTCAATAATCCACCGGTTTCCCTCCTTTAAAATGCATACAAAATGAATCCCAAACGTTACCAATAAACTTCTCCAAACAAGTCAAACAATGTTTATAATCAAACCTCAGGTACCCTAATACGTAAATAAACAATAAAATTTAAGACGGAGAATTGTTATTGTCTTTACCGGAGATAAACAACAAAGAATGCGCTCTCATCCACACGCGTGAAAACACTACAGCCAAAATGGGAGCCACTTAGAAAAACTACAAATTCTATCTCATTTTTCCAAAAACAATCCTGAAACTCTTTCTAAAGACTGTTGACATCTAGTGGAAGCCCTAGGAACTGCAATCTGGCAGGTTTTCGCCTCATATTAATTCATGACAGCCATTGGAAACAGTGGTAGGCTGAATTATTATTTTTTTGGGATGGTTTGTCCTCGGGTTTCTGCCTGCCATATCAGTTCTATTATACTCACAGACATAATTTTAACAGTTTTAGAAACTTTAGAGTGTTTTTTATCCAAATCTACCAATTATATGGATATCCTAGCTTCTGGGTCTGAGTAACAGGCAGTTTACTTTGGGCACGCTTTTCCTCCAAAATTCCGAATGCTGCCCCCTATCCCAAAAGAGTTAAGTACGAAATAAAAATTTGCTAAATTAAGAAAAATACCGGTACAAGTCAATATGCTTTACAAAACAGGACTATTTAGTTCTCATTGCGTGTCTTCACTCTGTCTCTGATTCTCATAATATTAAATAATAGAGCACGCTTCAATAATCTGTTACAAAACAAATCAACATTTTTAAGCTAGAGAACACAGCAGTGTTTGTCAGACCATGAGACATCCTGAAAATCTGTCTTCTAATGAAAACGTCTGTAGCGTCTGAACGGATTTGCCTAAAAAACGTTTGTGATGTCACCACAATGTTCCCACTAAACTGTTCCAACAACCTAATTAAACATTCTGGGCACCTTTATTAAAGAACAGACAAAATGTGTTATGGGAATGTTCTTGTAACATCAGGTGAAATTTATTTTTGCACCCTAAAATAAATATTGTAGAATCATCTGCACAACTGAACGCTTTTTGTGTTTGGCGACCATATCTTTTGTGATGTCACCACAATGTGCTCACCAGATTTTTTCCACAACCTAATGAAACATTCTGGGAACCTCTAAAGAACAGATTAAAATGTGTTTTAGCAATGTTCTTGCAACATCAGGCGAATGTTTTATACAAACATTCTATAATCATCAGCACGACTGGACAGTTTTTGTGTCATGAGAACAACCTAACGAATGTTCTGAGGACTTTCACAGAACCAATTTTGGTTTGCTGGGTGGCTTTATAGTTAACCCACATTATAATTCACATTTCCTGTAGCTGCAGGATTATTTTCCTGCTGTAGGAAACTGGCTCAAAGTAAGATCCTATATCTGTACAGACACGACTATATATAAGTATTAAGTATTAAGCCCCATCACAGGCAAGATGAGGAAAGCATTATGGATTCAAGGAGTGTGTCCCAAATGGCATCCTACTCCCTATATATTGTCCACTATTTTTAACCAGTGCTCCTAGTAGTGCACTACGTGAGGAATAGGGTGCCTTTTGAGACACATAAATATTTGATATATTAGTCAAGATCTGATAGTCAACCTCTGATAGCCAACCATTGATAGTCATCCTCTGATAGCCAACCTCTGATAGCCAACCTCTGATAGCCAACCTCTGATAGCCAACCTCTGATAGCCAACCTCTGATAGCCAACCTCTGATAGCCAACCTCTGATAGCCAACCTCTGATAGCCTACCTCTGATAGCCTACCTCTGATAGCCTACCTCTGATAGCCAACCTCTGATAGCCAACCTCTGATAGCCAACCTCTGATAGCCTACCTCTGATAGCCAACCTCTGATAGCCAACCTCTGATAGCCAACCTCTGATAGCCAACCTCTGATAGCCAACCTCTGATAGCCAACCTCTGATAGCCTACCTCTGATAGCCAACCTCTGATAGCCAACCTCTGATAGCCTACCTCTGATAGCCTACCTCTGATAGCCAACCTCTGATAGCCAACCTCTGATAGCCAACCTCTGATAGCCAATCGGTTTCTTCACTCATCTATCTTAGTTCCTGGAACAGTGCTGGAAAGGAGAATGTGAAGTGAAAAGATCTGAGCCAGTACATCTGAGCCAGTACAATATGGTTTGCACGACCATGTAAAAAATAGTATTAGTGCCAATGATAAAGATCTGACTTGCCAACCTAGTTTCCAAAGGGGGGGGGGGGGGGGGGAGGTTTTCCTCATCTGTATCCCCAACGCTCCTCTATCGACCATCACTAAAAGGAATGTGTCTCAAATCACGCCCTAACCCCTGGTGCAGTACTTTTGACCGGAGCCCCTATGGGCCCTGATCAATAGCGCACCATAATGGGAACATGGTGCTGTTTGAGATGCAGCCTAAAAGCTTAACCTGAACAGAGATCATTAAAGTAGTATATTTAATGCATTTTCAATAGATGTACAAAGTCCTTCGTTCTTCTAGTCTTCCTACAGTATTACTGCCTAAGAAGTCATTATATATAATACAGTACTGTACATGGAAGAGGGAGGGAGGGAGGTAGGGAGGTTCGGAGAGTTTTTTTTTAAATAGAAATTGTCTACGTTTATGATATACTTTTATGTCCGTAGATAAACCATTGGTAGAATTGTTTGCTCTAAAGTACATATAGGCCCAATTGTACGCATTTTACAGGCCATTTGATCCATCAGGAAAGCAGGATGTATAGAAAAGAAATGCAGCAAAGAAAAACATGTCAATAGCATTTTTTCTGAAGGTCTTCAACACAGTTTCCATCGGTTTCTATTGCAGTTTCTTTTGTGTCTGAAATGGAGGTTACGATTGGACTCATAATTATTGCAGTAGGCTGACTGGACTAGGCATGTGTACCAAATGGCACCCTATTCTCTATATAGTGCACTTCTTTTTTTATACCGGCTCTGGTCAAAAATTGTGCACTATATAGGGAATAGGGTGCCATTTCGGGAATTCAAGTTCTGGCTCTAGACTAGATATTGATCCATCATTAAAAGCAATTTACTCCTCAGGCAGTCATGGAAAATGGCACCGCATCATCTCGGGTCAAAAGTCGTACACTAGATAGGGAATAAGTAGCCATTTGGGATGTATATATATATTATATATACATACTGTAGCCTGTAGCATGACAACATTAACTAAATGTCACTAAATGACAGCTGCAATTTTCCTGATGAATTTCATAGCTTTTCATAGTTCATATCATACTATCCATTATACTGTATCTGTAATGTTTGGAGCAGTTGAACAGGGGATTATACCCCCCCCCAAAAAAAAATCTGATCAAGGTTTTATACCAGTTCTTCAAACCTGGTAATATAGGTTACAACTTCTATCAAATGCAGGTGTTTATGAGTTTGACAGTTTGAGTCTATAGAGCTAAAACACTCACAGCAGTCATACGCTACTCTATTGTGTGTGTGTCCTAAAACCTGCTAATCACATAACCGATGCATCACGATGATGGTTTCTACACGTCTAGTCATTCTGTTGGATCCAGACAGTGTTTATACTTTGTTATTCAACCTTGCATTAGGTTAGATAGGACAATGGATTAGTCACAAAATTGTACCTTATTCCCTATATATAGAGCACTACTTATGACCAGGGCCCTTATTGGCCCTGTCTGTTATTATTATCTGCTTTATTATCTGTGTGTGTGTGTGTGTGTGTGTGTGTGTGTGTGTGTGTGTGTGTGTCTGTGCGTATGTGTGTTTGTGTTTGATAATATGCAACCCTGTTAATCCGGATGACTGTGTGATCTTGCTCACCGTGGCTGATGTGAGTAAAACGTTTAACCAGGTTAACAGTCACAAGGCCGCCGGGCCAGATGGAATACATGACGCGTTCTCAAGGCATACACAGACCAGCTGGCAAGTGTCTTCATGGAACAATCTCACTTTGCCCTAATCCGTAATCCTCAAATATTTCAAACTGACCACCATTGTCCAGGTGATCTGCATAAATGACTATCGCCCTGTATGACTCATATCTGTAATTATGAAGTGCTTTGAAAGGCTGGTCATGGCTCACAACAACACCATCATGCCAGACACCAAGGACCAAATCCAATTCATGTACAGATCCACGGTTGATGCAATCTCAATCCACACTGCCCTCTCCCACCTGGACAAGAGGGGAAATGACTATGTGAGAATGCTGTACATAGACTACAGCTCAGACTACAGCTCAGAGTTCAACACCAAAGTACCCTCCAAGCTCAGGACCCTGGCACTGAGCCCCTCCCTCTGCAATTGGATCTTGGACTTCCTGACGGGCTTTCCCCAGGTGGTGAGGGTAGGCAACAACACATCTACCACGTTTACTCTCAACACGGGGGTCCCTCAGGGGTTTGTGCTTTGTCACCTCCTGTACTTCCTGTTTACCCACGACTGCGTGACCACGCACGAACAACTCCAACACCGTCATAAAGCTGACGACACCAAGGTGGTAGGCCTGATCATAGCCTACAATGAGGTCAGAGACTTAGCAGTGTGGTTCCAGAACAACAACCTCTCCCTCAATGTCAGTATGACCAAGGCGGCCCCCATCCACATCGATGAGGCTGTAGTGGAGCGGGTCGAGAGCTTCAAGTTTCTTTTCATCCACATCACTAAAGACTTAAAAACTTCTTCAGTCTAGGGTCCTTTTTTCAGAATTTCCGCCTGAATGACGTGACCAAAGTAAACTGCCTGTTACTCAGGCCCAGAAGCCAGGATATGCATATAATTGCTATCATTGGATAGAAAACATTTTGAAGTTTGTTGAAATGTTAACGTAATGTATGAGACTATAACACAATTGATATGGTAGGTGAAAATCCAAAGAAAAACCAAACAGATTTCTTTTTGAGGTCCCAGGCTCTTACAATGGAAAGCTATTGGTCCTATGCAATTCCAGCTCCCAGATTGCACTTCCTATGGCTTCCACTAGATGTCAACAATCTTTGTTCAAGGTTTCAGCCTTGTTTCTTCCAAAACAAGGAAGAATTTGGAGTTTTGGTACAAAGAGTCACAGCGGAAAATCAGTCTGTGGGCGCGCGAGGAAGAGGGCACACACTAGCTTTCCGTATGAAGTATTATAGTTTATTTACATTTTAGGGTACCTGAGGATTAAATAGAAATGTAGTTTGACTTGTTTGAACAAAGTTTAGCGGTAGCTTTTTGGATTCCTTTGTCTGCCTGTTGAACGAGTGGATTACTGAAATCAATGGCGCCAAGTAAACAGATTTTTTTGGGATATAAAGAAGAATTTTGTCTAACAAAACAACTGTTCATGTTGTAGCTGGGAATGCAAACCGAGGAAGATTTTCAAAAAGTAAGTGATTATTTAATCGCTATTTGTGATTTTATGAAGCCTGTGCCTGTTGAAAAATATGTTGATGTGGGGTGCCGTCCTAAAACAATCGCATGGCATGCTTTCGCTGTAAAGCCTATTGTAAATCAGACAATGCAGTTAGATTAACCTCTATGGGCTAGGTGGGACGTTTGCGTCCCACCCTAGTCAACAGCCAGTGGAATCCCGTGGCGCGATATTCAAATACCTTAGAAATGCTTTTACTTCAATTTCTCAAACATATGACTATTTTACACCATTTTAAAGACAAGACTCTCGTTAATCTAACCACACTGTCCGATTTCAAAAAGGCTTTACAACGAAAGCAAAACATTAGATTATGTCAGCAGAGTACCCAGCCAAAAAATGGGTGTCTGATTATTTCTGGCTGGGTACTCTGCTGACATAATCTAATGTTTTGCTTTCGTTGTAAAGCCTTTTTGAAATCGGACAGTGTGGTTAGATTAACGAGAGTCTTGTCTTTGAATAGCTGTAAAATAGTCATATGTTTGAGAAATTGAAGTAATAGCATTTCAAAGGTTTTGAAAATCGCGCCACAGGATTCAACTGGCTGTTACGTAGGTGGGACGATTTGGTGCCACCTAGCCCAGAGGGTGTTAATCTAACCACACTGTCCGATTTCAAAAAGGCTTTACAACGAAAGCAAAACATTAGATTATGTCAGCAGAGTACCCAGCCAGAAATAATCAGACACCCATTTTTCAAGCTAGCATATAATGTCATGTCATGATATGTGTTTTTCTGGATTTCAAATAAACGTACCATTAAAATTATAGACTGATCATTTCTTTGTAAGTGGGCAAACGCACAAAATCAGCAGGGGATCAAATACTTTTTCCCCCCACTGTATCTACCTCAATTACCATTGAAGATGCATGGAACTGTTTTAACTTAAAGACCATTTCAGTAACATTGTCAACAAGCACACCCCCGTTTGGTATTTGGTAATTTAGTATTTGTTATTTTGGTATTTGGTATTTTATTAGGATCCCCATTAGTTGTTGCAAAAGCAGCAGCTACTCTTCCTGGGGTTCCACACAGAACATGAAACATAATACAGAATGGTATAATACAGATCATCAACAGACAAGAACAGCTCAAGGACAGAACTAGATAAAACATTTTTTTTTAAAGGCACATGTAGCCTACATACCAATGCATACACACAAACTGTCTAGGTCAAATAGGGAAGATGAAAATAATATTATTTCTATCAAGAAGATGAGAATAAAACATCGGTTTTGCCCTTGGTTTAGTAGTGTTCTAAACTACTTCACCACAAGAAACTTGATCTGGCAGAAGTTTTCGAAACACTCAGGCTGACTGGATGCCATTCAGGCAAGTCAGAAATAAATGCACTCAGGCTATTAGAAAGGCAACACTTGGTTACTTCAAACCAGACGTTTCTCTGTGTGTATCAAACCCCCCAAAAAGGTCTGGAAAACATTGAGAAGTCTGCTGAACAAAACTGTGTCATCCCAATTGCCCAACACCATTAACTCTGGATCCATGCTGTAGTGTGTGGAATGAGACATGATCAATCAGATCCTAACTGTTCTACGTCCATCTCTATTTTACCGTACATACAGATGTAGGATCTTCCTTTTGCAAAGCAGGAAACAAAAACTTGGAATGTAAACTTCTAGTGTATTTGAGTTTTAGAAAAGCTTCAAAAGTTTGTCATTTCCACTTTGAAATGTCCGACTTGATTTTCCCTAACGAAAAATGTATCAACCCCCACAAAAAAAATATTAATTAATTATAATCCACATAATAATTCACATTTCCTGTTTCTGAAGGATTCTTCTCCTGCTGTAGCAAACTGGCTCAAATTAAGATATAGCATCTGTATCTAAGCTATATATTGTGATCAGTATGCATTCTAGTTTTCATTATGGTCATGGATGTATTACAGTAAACC
Source organism: Salmo trutta (assembly GCF_901001165.1). Classification (NCBI taxonomy): domain Eukaryota; kingdom Metazoa; phylum Chordata; class Actinopteri; order Salmoniformes; family Salmonidae; genus Salmo; species Salmo trutta. The sequence goes on along the minus strand of NC_042984.1, from coordinate 3,978,138 downwards.
TAAAGGTCCTCAATGACATTAGCCCTGCTCTTATTGATAAACAATCATGTGGCCTTCGACACCGTAGATCATTCCATTCTCGTCAGTAGATTACGAAACATTGGTATCATTGAACAATCTCTTGCCTGGTTTGTCAGTTTACCTCTCTGGAAGAGGGCAATGTGTGAAGTCTGATGCTGTTCTGTCAGTCACTAAAGGGAGTACCGCAAGATTCCATACCATTCCCCAAGCTATTCTCCATCTATATCAAAAGCATAGATCAAGCGGTAGGAAGTGCACATATTAATTTATATGCAGATGACACAGTTCTCTACATAGTTGGCTCTGCATTGAACTCTGTAATGGAACGACCTTCAGAAAAGCTTCCTTAAACCCCCCTAGAGTCGAAGTCCTCGCCACGGTGGCAATCTAATTATCATAATATAAAAACGATGGGCTGCATCTCAATCCACCACATCTGCAAACGGCAGCCTTTCACATCGGTGGTGGACAGTAGCAAAACTCAAACCATGTGACATCCAGAAAATCAGTTTTCTCATGAAAACATCTGTATTAATATTATTAATATTAATATTATTAATATGTGTGGGCCCGCACAAAACAAGACTGTTAGAAAAGCATTCCAGGTGAAGCTGGTTGAGAGAATACTACATTGAGGGAAAAAAGTATTTCATCCCCTGCTGATTTTGTACGTCAAATACTTATTTCCCTCATTAAAATGCAAATCAATTTCTAACATTTTTTACATGCGTTTTTCTGGATTTTTTTGTTGTTATTCTGTCTCTCACTGTTCAAATAAACCTACCATTAAATTATAGACTGATCATTTCTTTGTCAGTGGGCAAACGCACAAAATCAGCAGGGGATCAAATACTTTTTTTCCCTCACTGTAAGAGTGTGCAAAGCTGTCATCAAGGCAAAGGGTGGCCATTTGAAGGATCTCAAATGTAAAATATATTTGATTTGTTTAACACTTTTTTTGGTTACTACATAATTCCATACATGTTATTTCATAGTTCAAATGTCTTCACTATTGTTCTACAATGTAGAACATAGTAAAAATAAAGAAGAACCCTGGGTAGGTGTTCTAGAACCTGTGACCGGTAGTGTATTTCCACCGGTCTACAGTATTGCCCATTGCTCGTGTTTCTTGGCCCAAGCAAGTCTCTTCTTATTATTGGTTTCCTTCAGTTGTGGTTTTCTTTGCAGCAATTCAAACATGAAGGCCTGATTCACACAGTCTCCTCTGAATAGTTGATGTTGAGATGTGTTTGTTACTTGAACTCTGTGAGGCATTTATTTGGGCTGTAATTTCAGAGGCTGGTAACTCCAATGAACTTATCCTCTGTAGCAGAGTTAACTCTGTGTCTTCCATTTCTGTGGCGGTCCTCATTTGACCCATAGTGTACATACTGTATATACCATATAAACTATATATAGTATATACTATATATACTCTATATACATTTTATACTGTATATACTATAAATACTGTATATGCTATATACTGAACAATAATTTAAATGCAACATGCAAGAATTTCAAAGATTTTACTGAGTTACAGTTCATATAAGGAAATCAGTCAATTGAAATAAACGCATTATGCAGTACTCTATGGATTTCAAGTGACTGGGAATTCAGATATGCATCTGTTGGTCACACATAACTTTAAAAAAGTAGGGGCGTATATCAGAAAAACAGTCAGTATCTGGTGTTGCCACCATTTGCCTCACACACCGCAAATCATCTCCTTTGAATATAGTTGATCAGGCTGTTGATTGTGGCCTGTGGAATGTTGTTTTACTCCTTCTCAATGGCTGTGCAAAGTTGCTGGATATTGGCGGGAACTGGAACACGGTGTCGTACACGCCGATCCAGAGCATCCCAAACGTGCTCAATGGGTCACATGTCTGGTGAGTATGCAGTATTTTCAGCTTCTGGGAATTGTGTACAGATTCTTGTGACATGGGGCTGTGCATTATCATTCTGAAACATGAGGTGATGGCAGCAGATGAGTGGCACAAACAATGGGCCTCAGGATCTCATCACTGTACATTTTAGTCAGTTAGCAGATGCTCTTATCCAGAGCAACTTACAGTAGTGAACGCATACATTTCATAAATGTTTTTCTCCATACTGGTCCCCCGTGGGAATCGAACCCACAACCCTGGCATTGCAAACACCATGCTCTACCAACTGAGCCACACGGGACTACTGTATATCTGTGCATTCATGTTGCCATAGATAACATGTAATTGTGTTCATTGTCCGTAGCTTATGCCTGCCAATACCATAACCCCACTGTGACCATGGGCACTCTGTTCACAATGTTGACATCAACATGTGGCCTGCGGTTGTGAGGCTGGTTGGACGTACTGCCAAATTCTTCAAAACAACGTTGGAGGCGGCTTATGATAGAGAAATGAACATTCAAATTATCTGGCAACAGTTCTGGTGGACATTCCTTGAGTCAGCATGCTCCCTTAAAACTTGAGACATCCGTGGCATTGTGTTGTGTGACAAAACTGTACATTTTAGAGTGGCTTTTTATTGTCCCCAGCACAAGGTGCACCTGTGTAATGATCATGCTGTTTAATCAGCTTCTTGATATGCCACACCTGTCAGGTGGACGGATTATCTTGGAAAAGTAGAAATGCTCCCTAACAGGGATATAAACACATTTTTGAGAAATAATATTTTTGTGCATATGGAACATTTCATGAAGCATGGGACCAACACTTTACATGTTGCGTTTATTTTTGTTTAGTGTATATACACATTAAAATACAAAAATATGCAAAGCACAAATAAAACATCACAAATCAACTAGAAAAAAATTACATCCTCCACAAATAATAGTTTAAATTGCCCGAACGGTACCAGAACATCAAGATTAAATGTATTTAGAATTTTGTTCCAGCAATACAGTGCATTAAAACTAAAACCGGTTTACCTAGCTCGGTGGAAACCCTAGGAACCTCAAGAGTTAACCAATCCTGTGTTACGCTCGTCGTTTGAATGAGGAGACCAAGGTGCAGCGTGGTAGGCGTACATCATTATCTTTAATAAGGAACACCAAACAAAACAAGAAAATGCAAAACCGAACGTAACATTCTGGGGCGTGACATCCTGTGAACGGATTAGGCAATTCAGGTGTCTACAGTTCAACAGCAAAGTTAGATAATACAGAAGTTTATGAAGTAGGGCCTTGTGAACAAAAAGGGAGTTATATAGAGATCTACGAGTCTTTAACAAAGTCCAGCCAACCTTTTGATACAGGATACAGTGGTGATAATCAAAACTGTCACTTGTAACACACAAAGGGCACTATGGTAGATGGCATCCAAAGGTTTAAGAGTAGTAGCAGCTACAAATAACATTTTATTGGTCACATACACGTGTTTAGCAGATGTTATTGCGGGTGTACAAAATCCTTGTGCTTCTAGTTCCGATAGTGCAGCAATATCTAACAAGTAATATCTAACAATTTCACAACATAAACCCAATACACACAAATATAAGTAAAGGAAGGGAATTAAGAATATATACATATATGGATGAGCAATGTCAGAACAGCATAGACTGAGATACAGTAGAAAAGTATAGAATACAGTATATACATATGAGATGAGTAATGGAAGATATGCAAACATTATTAAAGTGACATTATTAAAGTGACTAGTGTTCCATTTATTAAAGTGGCCAATGATTTCAAGTCTGTGCATTTAGGCAGCAGCCTCTCTGTGCTAGTGATGGCAAATCAACCAGCATAGTATCACCATAATCAATAACATGATCAAGAACATAATGAATAACATGATCAAGAACATAATCAATAACATGATCAAGAACATAATCAAGAACAGATTTAAAGGTTGACTGAATAATCTGCTTCCTACACTTTTGAGAAAGGCATCATCTGTTTCTGCAGAAAAAGCTAACTTTAAATCTTATCTTCTTTAACAAGCTCATTTTTACGTTTTTAAACGTCAAATCCACATCAATCCAAATGCCTAAGTATTTATATGCGGGAACACGTTTGATTAAAGAACCATCTAATAAGTGAACATGTACTGTAGTTCATCTGAAACAATCTTACTAGAGTTTAAAAACAACATGTTTTTCGTTTTGTCCGTATTTAGCACAAGTTTTAAATCAGCAAGGGATTGCTGCCTAGCTACCAAGTGCCCTGGAAGCATCATCTATCAAATGTAGATCTCCTGATTACCTAGAACCCTGGAAGCATCCATCTGCCAAATGTAGATCTCCCGATAACCTAGAACCCTGGAAGCATCCATCTGCCAAATGTAGATCTCCCGATAACCTAGAACCCTGGAAGCATCCATCTGCCAAATGAAGATCTCCCGATAACCTAGAACCCTGGAAGCATCCATCTGCCAAATGTAGATCTCCCGATAACCTAGAACCCTGGAAGCATCCATCTGCCAAATGAAGATCTCCCGATAACCTAGAACCCTGGAAGCATCCATCTGTCAAATGTAGATCTCCCGATTACCTAGAACCTTGACAGCATAACTTTGTTGTTCTGTGTTTACACAATGTTTTAAAAGGGGAACACTGGGTCAAAAAACTCTGATTAATCACTGACATCCTACTAATGTGCTATACCATGGCCTTGAGCGAAGACCTACTTTTAGCTATACTGCCAATGGTAACTCCAGGACTCATGTGGATTTATAACCATGACAGCATTACGCATGTGGACCTATAACCCTGATTGCATCACTCATGTGGACTTTTTACCCTGATAGCATCACTCATGTGGACTTATAACCATGACAGCATCACTCATGTGGACCTATAACTGTGACAGCATCACTCATGTGGACCTATAACTGTGACAGCATCACTCATGTGGACTTACAACCCTGATTGAATCAGTCATGTTGACCTATAACCCTGACAGCATCAATCATGTGGACCTTGCCCTCTACACTAGTAGTGGAGGGTAATGTAAAGGCCTCACTGTTTTGGTATACCACATTCAGTTCTGTGGGTGGCTCACAGATCTGTACGATACTGTAGTATTGTGCTGTGGCCCCACTTAGCTTTACTGCCACATGTTAACTCCAACACTTATGTAGTAGAAAGGGCCACTTTGCTCTGAAAGGTTTATTTAACCTTGAGACCCTTGAGGTTAGAAACCTCTTTAGCGAAGTCAACCAGGTGCCTTCCTTTTGAAGCAGAACATGTGTTCCATTCAGCTACTAATCTAGCTACTCTTTTAAAGCTGCTTTCTGATTCAACTCTTAGATGGACTCATCACACATTGTAGGAAACAAATGAATGAAGGTCGCTGTTGATTAGAAACTTCAAAACTACACATTCAAACATTAAAACCTGATTCAAGTGTGCGTAAACTTATTTTCATAGAGAGAGAAAACAATAGTTGTCCTTTAACAACCAGTAAACAATGTGACCATGGTGATAGAAAGGAGATCATCAGCCTGATGTCACTGCAACCAGTCTTCACACACACTGCGTACTTCTGTGGGCTGTCCATTGATTTATTTAAATGAGTAGAGATAAAAAGAGGAGATGTGGACATAATGCAGCAAAATTATTATTCTGTTATGAAAGACAGTCTGGCTGCCATGGTTATGCTAAGTAAGAAGTTCTGATTATCAATGTAATGGTTATTTACTTTGTTTACATGTTCCTTGACTTTGACCTCGTTTCATTTCAGCAGTCGCTGGGACATTTCGCTAAGAACCTTTTTATTGACACGTGACGCATCGATGCTCAGTGTTTTCTTCTTTCTGAAGCTTTGATTGAGTGTGGGAGTGTATTGAAATAGATTCATATATGAGAATGTCATAAGTACGTGGGAGAGACAAATAGTCACCATAGAAGGAAACCACTTCCTTTGAATGTTTCTGATTTATCAGTTAGAAAAACAAAACAGGTACAGTGGCTTGCGAAAGTATTCACCACCTTGCCATTTTTTCCTATGTTGTTGCCTTACAACCTGGAAATAAAATGGATTTTGAGGGGGGTTGTATCATTTGATTTACACAACATGCCTACCACTTCGAAGATGCAAAATATGTCTTATTGTGAAACAAACAAGAAATAAGACAAAAAACTGAACTTGAGAGTGCATAACTATTCATCCCCCAAAAGTCAATACTTTGTAGAGCCACCTTTTGCAGCAATTACAGCTGCAAGTCTCTTGAGGTATGTCTCTATAAGCTTGGCACATCTAGCTACTGGGATTTTTGCCCATTCTTCAAGGCAAAACTGCTCCAGCTCCTTCAAGTTGAATGGGTTCTGCTGGTGTACAGCAATCTTTAAGTCATACCACAGATTCTAAATTGGATTGAGGTCTGGGCTTTGACTAGGTCATTCCAAGACATTTAAGTGTTTTCCCTTAAACCACTCGAGTGTTGCTTTAGCAGTATGCTTAGGGTCATGTTCCTGCTGGAAGGTGAACCTCCGTCCCAGTCTCAAATCTCTGGAAGACTGAAACAGGTTTCCCTCAAGAATTTCCCTGTATTTAGCGCCATCCATCATTCCTTCAATTCTGACCAGTTTCCCAGTCCCTGCCGATGAAACACATCCCCACAGCATGATGCTTCCACCACCATGGGATGGTGTTCTCGGAGTGATGAGAGGTGTTGAGTTTGCACCAGACATAGCATTTTCCTTGATGGCCAACAAGCTAATTTTTTTGTCTCATCTGACCAGAGTACCTTCTTCCATATGTTTGGGGAGTCTCCCACATGCCTTTTGGTGAACACCAAGCGCATTTGCTTATTTTGTTCCTTAAGCAATGTTTTTTTCTGGACACTCTTCCGTAAAGCCCAGTTCTGTGGAGTTTACGTCTTAAAGTGGTCCTACGGACACATACTCCAATGTCCGCTGTGGAGCTTTGCAGCTCCTTCTGGGTTATCTTTGGTCTCTTTGTTGCCTCTCTGATTAATGCCTTCCTTGCCTGGTCCGTGAGTTTTGGTGGGCGGCCCTCTCTTGGCAGGTTTGTTTGGGTGCCATATTCTTTCCATTTTTTTTAAATAGATTTAACCTGTCTGGGCTAGGGGGCAGTATTGAGAATTTTGGAAAAATATGTTCCCATTTTTAACTGCCTCCTACACCAACTCAGAAGCTAGAATATGCATATTATTGTTCAGGTTTGGATAGAAAACACTCTGAATTTTCTAAAACTGTTTGAATGGTGTCTGTGAGTATAACAGAACTCCTATGGCAGGCAAAAACCTGACAAGGTTTCAAGCAGGAAGTACCCTGTCTGACAAGGAGTCGTGCGTCTTGCATCTTTTTATTGAAAAGTAAGGATCTTAGCTGTAACGTGACAATTCCCAGTGCTCCAATAGGCTCTCAGAGCCCGCGAAATAACTGAAGGTTTACGAGGGAGCCTCAGGTTGAAACAGATTATCGCCTTTTGTAAGTGGCTGCTCCGAGGACCTTTGAATGATGCGCGTGCATGAGTCGCTTCTGAGGAGAAATTTTGTTCGGCTGTTTAGGCTCAATGCATACTCCCGGTCGGAATATTATCACTTCTCTACGACATAAATGGCATAAAAATTGGTTTTAAACAGCGGTTGACATGCTTCGAAGTACGGTAATGGAATATTTAGACATTTTTGACACGCCAATGCGCCATGCGCGAAACCGGGAAGAAGCATTCTAGAACTCATGAACAAAACGTCGCTGTTTGGATATAACGATGGATTATTTGGGACCAAACCAACATTTGTTATTGAAGTAGAAGTCCTGGCAGTGTATTCTGATGAAGAACAAGCAAGGTAAGAACATTTTTCTTATAGGAAATGTGATTTTGGTGGATGCTGACCTGGGTGGGTATCTAAATAGCTAGCCCTGTAATGCCGGGCTATGTACTTAGATTATTGCAAAATGTGCTTCATCCGAAAAGCTATTTTAAAATCGGACATATCGAGTGCATAGAGGAGTAATGTATCTATAATTCTTAAAATAATTGTTATGCTTTTTGTGAACGTTTATCGTGAGTAATTTAGCAAACTGTTAGTAAATTCAACGGAAGTTTGCCGGGGGTTATGCGTTTTCTGAACGTCACATGCTAATGCAAAAAGCTGTTTTTGATATAAATATGAACTTGATTGAACAGACATGCATGTATTGTATAACACAATGTCCTAGGTGTGTCATCTGATGAAGATCATCAAAGGTTAGTGCTGCATTTAGCTGTGGTTTGGGTTTATGTGACATGATATGCTAGCTTGAAAAATGGCTGTCTGATTTTTTCTGGCTGGGCACTCTGCTGACATAATCTAATGTTTTGCTTTCGTTGTAAAGCCTTTTTGAAATCGGACAGTGGGGTTAGATTAACGAGATTCTTGTCTTTAAATAGCTGTAAAATAGTCATATATTTGAGAAATTGAAGTAATAGTATTTCTAACGATTCAGAAATCGCGCCACTGGATTTTCAGTAGCTGTTACGTAGGTGGGACGAAATCGTCCCACATACCCCAGACAGGTTAATGGTGCTCCGTGGGATGTTCAAAATTTCTGATATTTTTTTATAACCCAACCCTGATGTGTACTTCTCCACAACTTTGTCCCTGATCTGTTTGGAGAGCTCCTTGGTCTACATGGTGCCCCTTGCTTGGTGGTGTTGCAGACTCTGGGGCCTTTCAGAACAGGTATATATATACTGAGATCATGTGACAGATCATGTGACACTTAGATTGCACATAGGTGGACTTTATTTATCTAATTATGTGACGTCTGAAGGTAATTGGTTGCACCAGATCTTATTTAGGGGCGTCATAGTACAGGGGGTGAATACATATGCACGCACCACTTTTCTGTTTTAATTTGTTATATATTTTTTTTGAAACAAGTAATTTTTTAAATTTCACTCTGCCAATTTGGACTATTTTGTGTATGTCCGTTACATGAAATCCAAATTAAAATCAATTTAAATTACATGTTGTAAAGCAAGAAAATTGGAACAACGCCAAGGGGGATGAATACTTTTGCAAGGCACTGTACATGTCTGATATTAAGGCACATGAAAGTTCACATGTTTGAGATTTCTGCCAAAAAATGCTATTTGATAAAACTAATTTTGGTTTTATTGGTTTTGCTTTTCTGTTGATAGAATGCTAACATCAAAATGCTGTTGTATTGAGCTTTTGATTTTTCTGTTATATCATTGTGCTAGCTCACAAAAGCATCTCTGAATTCTTTAGTACATTGACATTTTCCGTCAGCAGGGAAATGCTGCCCAATTTTTTTGTTCTCATATTTAAGCCGAATTTTTAGAAAGCTCTTGCGCTTCTTCTATTGCCTTTATGGCTTTGCTATAATTTACCTCTTCTATGATGGTTATTTCTGCGCCTCTCGACGGTGTCCAGACTGCTTAGATTTCCTCACTCATGGTTTTAATATATGCCAATTGTCATAATTTTCCAAAGTAGTGATACCTACTTGTGCCTTTTTAATTGGTCACGGCACCTGCTACCTTGTATTAGAACCAATACTGAAGCGTCTGCCAATTTACTACTGGAGAATACGGGAGACCTAATGTCTTATACGAGTGTCACGCTTCAAATTTCATTGTTGTTTACAACACATATTACCAACATAAGAGTACACTGTCCATCCATAATATAAATCTCTCGTCAATACACACACACACTCAGGAATCAAAAACAAACACTCAAAACAAACAGTATTTAGTTAGGAACATCTTATTTTAATTATCATTTAAAAATAGTAATTTCATCTCCATCAAAATACTTTATATTTACTCAATGTCATTTTACATTTTGTATAAAATGACATTTTCTGTGTAGGGTTTAAATTTATAGCTGGTTTCCCAATCGTGAACAACTGTTTTACCAGTCCACTGATTAATTAATTTTCTTTTTCAATGTATTTCTATCCTGCAGGAATATTTTCTACTTGTACCTCAGTACCCTGTCCTGGAATCACATAGCTCATGCATTTGCATCTTACGATCATAACTCATGGAATATTTCTTCAGGACCCTGTTCTAGAACACTTTAGTAAGGACTCTGTCCTGGTATCTCTATAGTACCTCAGGATCTTATCCTGGAACACTTTTATCAGGACTCTGTCCTTGTATCTGAGCCATGTCTTCTGTAGCCCCCCTGCATTCAGTTTCCCTGGGAGCAATCAGCAGATGGAGTTAGCCATCCCATCCTTGTTGCCAAAATGTGGTGGAATTGTTTTTTTGGGTTGTTTTTTTTAACCAGGCAAATCAGTTAAGAACAAATTCTTATTTACAATGACGGCCTACCAGGAACAGTGGGTTAACTGCCTTGTTCAGGGGCAGAATGACAGATTTTTATCTTGTCAACTGGGGATTTGATCCGGCAACTTTCGGTTACTGGTCCAATGCTGTAACCAATAGGTTACCTGCCGTCCCCTCTTCTAAAGAAGAGAGAGACTGTAGATTCTTCTAACAACAACTTTATTTTAAGATTTGCAAAAAATTAAGAAATCAAACAATCACTCAAAATAATTCAGAGTTGAAAGCCCAACGAACAGAGTTGGCTCTCTGCTTTTATAGAAAGTACAACCTCTTTGTCTTCGTGGCAGTTTAACAGATGTGTGGAAAAAGGTGTAGTAGTATAGGTGAACATAGTATAACAGGCGATTGGTTTGTCTGTGCAGATTAAGATAGCCCGATGTTGACAGCACAACCACTGAACCATCTAACTCCGGTTGTCAGAGTTCACACTATAACGTGCTACTTCCTGCAAGTTTCCATACAGCTGACTTCCTGCAGATAGTAAAACCATGGGATGTCTCATATGCTGCGGTCACACCTGAAGGGATCTTAGCTATACACCCAGTCTGATGACAAAGTCACACAAAGACAAGTTTGTATCAGTCAGCATACATAGAAGACAGTCAGCATAGATAGAAGACAGTCAGCATAGAGAGTAGACAGTCGGCCATAGATAGAAGACAGTCGGCCATAGATAGAAGACAGTCAGCCATAGATAGAAGACAGTCAGCATAGAGAGTAGACAGTCAGCCATAGATAGAAGGCAGTCAGCCATAGATAGATGCAGTCAGCAATACATTTGATAAAATATCAGGTTGTGTATCTATACGAAATATAAAGCGACCATGGGAATATACATCATTGACATGTCTATGAATGACATGATTCATCAGAGTAACAAGTTAATGTTTTCTACTGTATTATTGACTGTATGTTGTTTACTCCATGTGTAACTCTGTGTTGTTGTATGTTGTCGAACTGCTTTGCTTTATCTTGGCCAGGTCGCAATTGTAAATGAGAACTTGTTCTCAACTTGCCTACCTGGTTAAATAAAGGTGAAATAAATAAATAAAATAAAATGTCAGTGAGAATGACCTTGAATGACATGTTCAGTACTGCTGTCAGAGAGATACACATTTGAATGACCTTGAATGACATGTTCAGTACTGCTGTCAGAGAGATACACATTTGAATGACCTTGAATGACATGTTCAGTACTGCTGTCAGAGAGATACACATTTCTCAAGTTTCAACGTTTTTTTGGAGCTGATTCCAGTCACCGGCTGCAGCAAATTGAAAAGAGGAGCGACCCAAGGATATAAGAGTTTTAGGAATCTTTAACTGAATGTGATCTGGTGTAAGTAAAGAAGGAGCTATGTACCAGGGATCTCAAGTAGGGTGAGGTAGATCTAGGAGCTATGTACCAGGGATCTCAAGTAGTGGAAGGTAGATCTAGGAGCTATGTACCAGGGATCTCAAGTAGGGGTAGGTAGATCTAGGAGCTATGTACCAGGGATCTCAAGTAGGGGTAGGTAGATCTAGGAGCTATGTACCAGGGATCTCAAGTAGGGGGAGGTAGTTAGATCTAGGAGCTATGTACCAGGGATCTCAAGTAGGGGGAGGTAGATCTAGGAGCTATGTACCAGGGATCTCAAGTAGGGGGAGGTAGATCTAGGAGCTATGTACCAGGGATCTCAAGTAGGGGGAGGTAGATCTAGGAGCTATGTACCAGGGATCTCAAGTAGGGGGAGGTAGATCTAGGAGCTATGTACCAGGATCTCAAATAGCGGAAGCTAGATCTAGGAGCTATGTACCAGGGATCTCAAATATAGGGGAGTTAGATTTAGGAGCTATGTACCAGGGATATCAAGTAGAGGGGAAGTTAGAGCAGGGAGCAATGGATTTTGCTCCTAGTTTGTAATAAATGACAGTTAACAGATGAGTATAGTGCAATGATGAGTCTTGTAAAGGGCACTGATGACAGAATAACAAACCACATCTAGCTTCTCAAGCGCTCCATGTAGATGACACCCCAGTAGTAGCATGAGGAGGATGATCTACTGTATTAATGTCAAACGGACAGAGGGGATGAAAAAAGATTCAGTTACTGTATAAAAATCATACTAAAAGCTAACATATGGACTTGTTTTAAGATGATCATACCATGGATCTGTCACTTTTACTAAGGGGTTCTACTAATTTAACATATGGAATTGTTTTAAGATAATCATACCATGGATCTGTCACTTCTACTAAGGGGTTCTACTAATTTAACATATGGAATTGTTTTAAGATGGTCATAACAAGGATCATTTAGCTATTTGATTTAGAATTTTAGGACTCCTTTAGGTATAAAAAAAAACTATATAGATAAAATATATATTTGACGAAACATTGAATTTGGCCTTAATGCTATTAGCCCATGGAAATGCATTGAATAACAGATTAAAAACAAATAATCCGAATTGAATTGCCACATGCCCTGAATACAACCGGTGTAGACTTTACTTTGAAATGCTTGCTTACGAGTCCTTCCCATCAATGCAGAATTGAAATGCTAACACAAGAGTAATATAATCCACAGAATGGAGCTACAGTATATACAGGGAGTACAAGTACCTGATCAATGTGCAGCTGTACGAGGTATTTGAGGTAGATATTTACATGAAGGCAGGATAAAGTGACTAGGCATCAGGATAGATAATAATAAGGTATTTGAGGTAGATATGTACATGAAGGCAGGATAAAGTGACTAGGCATCAGGATAGATAATAATAAGGTATTTGAGGTAGATATTTACATGAAGGCAGGGTAAAGTGACTAGGCATCAGGATAGATAATAATAAGGTATTTGAGGTAGATATGTACATGTAGGCAGGGTAAAGTGTCTAGGCATCAGGATAGATAATAATAATAATAATAATAAGGTATTTAAGGTAGATATGTACATGAAGGCAGGGTAAAGTGACTAGGCATCAGGATAGATAATAACGTATTTAAGGTAGATATGTACATGAAGGCAGGATAAAGTGACTAGGCATCAGGATAGATAATAATAATAATAACGTATTTAAGGTAGATATGTACATGAAGGCAGGATAAAGTGACTAGGCATCAGGATAGATAATAATAATAATAACGTATTTAAGGTAGATATGTACATGAAGGCAGGATAAAGTGACTAGGCATCAGGATAGATAATAAGGTATTTGAGGTAGATATGTACATGAAGGCAGGGTGAAGTGACTAGGCATCAGGGTAGATAATAATAAGGTATTTGAGGTAGATATGTACATGAAGGCAGGGTAAAGTGACTAGGCATCAGGGTAGATAATAATAAGGTATTTAAGGTAGATATGTACATGAAGGCAGGGTAAAGTGACTAGGCATCAGGATAGATAATAAGGTATTTGAGGTAGATATGTACATGAAGGCAGGGTAAAGTGACTAGGCATCAGGGTAGATAATAATAAGGTATTTAAGGTAGATATGTACATGAAGGCAGGGTAAAGTGACTAGGCATCAGGATAGATAATAATGAGGTATTTGAGGTAGATATGTACATGAAGGCAGGGTAAAGTGACTAGGCATCAGGATAGATATTAATAACGTATTTGAGGTAGATATGTACATGAAGGCAGGATAAAGTGACTAGGCATCAGGATAGATAATAATAATAATAATAATAAGGTATTTAAGGTAGATATGTACATGAAGGCAGGGTAAAGTGACTAGGCATCAGGATAGATAATAATAAGGTATTTGAGGTAGATGTGTACATGAAGGCAGGGTAAAGTGACTAGACATCAGGATAGATAATAATAAGGTATTTAAGGTAGATATGTACATGAAGGCAGGGTAAAGTGACTAGACATCAGGGTAGATAATAATAAGGTATTTGAGGTAGATATGTACATGAAAAAAGGACAGAATTGCAGCGGCAAATGATGTGTGTTTGTGTGTGTGTGGTGTGTAATGTGCATGTATAGTATGTGTTTTAGTTGTGTCGGTCCTTGTGTAGTGTATTTGTGTGGGAGTGTCAGTGTAGTGTAGTGTGTGTGAGTGAGAGTGTGTATGTGGTTTGTATTCTGAGTATTCAAAACGTTAGGAACACCTTCCAAATATTGCAGCCAGGTCACCCGTGATACAAGTTAGTATTCGACGTCCATCCATATCTGAGGACGTCGGCAGGTGACATGGAAACCGACCACTAGAGGGAACAGTGAGCGATGTTAACTTCAAGTAGGTTTGGGTTTTGCTAGGGCATTGTGGACGGGGATGGCAGATGGGCTTAAGTATCTGCCTTTGATTCCAAAGGTTGCAAGTCAAGACAGTGTGTTAACCTTAAGATTTAACCTTAAAAAAATCTGAGATAATACCTAAATGTAATCTTAAACACTTTGAAATTTGACATTTGCAACAACTTCAAAATTTGACATTTCAGAAAAACAGTAGTGTGCTATGTAGGGAATAGGGTACCATTTGGAATGCCAGTTAAATGTCAGCAAGCGTTCGCACTAATCAAAGGGTTAGGGATGAATGTGCTGTGAGGCCTTGTGGCTGGGAACGTGTGATAGGGATGAGGTTACGGGTATGGTAGCAGCAGTTGTGATGTGTGTAGCATGAATGTATATACATTTTTTTCCCTCAGAACAGCCTTAATTTGTCTGGTAATGGCCTCTACAAGCTGTGGAAAGCGTTTCACTGGCCCATGTTGACTCCAGTGTTTCCCACAGTTGTGTCAAGTTGGCTGGATGTCGTTTGGGTGGTGGGCCATTCTTCATACACATGGGAAACTGTTGAGCGTGAAAAACCCAGCAGCGTTGCAGATCTTTGACAATTTTTTGGTCCTGGAGGCACGGAGCTTGGCCCCATTGATGTAGTAGGCTATCTGCACCAGTGGAGGCTCCTCAGAGGAGGAAGGGGAGGACCATCCTCTTCAGTGAATTTCATAAAAATAAAAATAGTGAAACATTAAAACAGTGTAAAAAGTAATTTTTAGATAAAACTATACTAAATATATTCACGTCACCAAATAATTGATTAAACACACTGTTTTGCAATGAAGATCTACAGTAGCGTCAACAGCACTCAGTAGGGTAGCACCATGGTGTAGCCGGAGGACAGCTAGCTTCTGTCCTCCTCTGGGTACATTGACTTCAATACAAAACCTAAAAGGCTCATTGTTCTCACCCCTTCCATATAATTACACAGTAATTATGACAGCTTCCGGAGGATGTCCTCCAACCAATCAAAGCTCTTGCAGCATAAACTGACATGTTGTCCACCCAATCAAAGGATCAGAGAATGAATCTAGTACTGAAATCATAAACTACAGCTAGCTAGTGCTGCAGTGCATAACATGTGGTGAATAGTTGGCTCAAAATTCATTTCTTAAAAAAAGGAAAAGCAAGAAAGAGGAGAGAGCTAGCTATATTTTGTTATATTTCCTGTTCAATTTCACTTAGCTAGTGAATGCAGCTAGCTAGTTTAGCCTACTCAAACAGAGAGGGATACTATGTTAGCTAGCTGGCTATGGCTTTCCAACTATCCAACACTGGATCTCTTCCAAGTAAAGGTAAACTTTTATTTTAATTAATGTTTTTGCCACCGGGGCCCGCCAGTGTCACTGCTAACTGCTTGCTGACTGTACACTACTGCATGATTGTAGCGGATTTACTAACGCGTTGGTTCTAGTAGCTACAACGATGTAGGTAGGCTGTGTGTAGCGGTAAGCGGTTATGATATGAAGGTTTGGCTTGGAAGTTTTTTTATATTACCTAGTCACAGACAGCTGATGTGTTGTGCAGTGAAGTCCACAATCGAAGGGAAAAGGTGAGAGGAAGAGGGTGTGTAGATATGAGAAATAATTATACAACGAGCAAAATGATCATGCTGTTTGTATGTGGCTGCTATGAAAGGGATCATGCTGTTTGTATGTGGCTGCTATGAAAATGATCATGCTGTTTGTATGTGGCTGCTATGTTAGTGAACTGTGTTTGCGTGTGATCAGGGGTGTATTCATTTTGACGATTCTATTGAAAAACGTTTCTTCAATGGAAGCAAACGGAATGAAACGTGGATAAACATACCTTACTTTGTCCAATGGAAACTCTCGTTTGCAACTGTTGCACCATTGATTACACCCTAGATCAGCAAGTGTGCAAGGCAGTATTGAATGTGTCATTGTCTGTCACCATCATTACTCAAATTTTTCTCTCGACCTGTTGGGTATAGAGTGTGATGTAGTAACCTTAACCTATTGATGTGACATTGAGCTGGGTGAATGGAATATGAATACGAAGGACAGTCATCTAATATGCTGTAAGAAATAATAAAATTAAAAATTAAACGTCACCCTCTGTAGTGATTTGCCGACAAGGGCAGTGCATCTGTCATACCTAACAGTGATGCAGCCAGTCAAGATGCTCTCGATGGTGCCGCTGTATACAGGGCCCATTCCAAATCTTTTCAGCCTCCTGAAGGGGGAAGAGGCGCTGTTGTGCCCTATTCACAACTGTGCAGGTGTGTATGGACCATGTTAAAACATCCGGTGAAATTGGATGGCGCGCAATTCAAATAAATAATCGTAATATTAAACATTTATGAACATATAACGGTTAAAAGCTTAAATTCTTGTTAAGAGTGTGCTCCTAATCTCAGCTCGTTACCTGTATAAAAGACACCTGGGAGCCAGAAATCTTTGATTGAGAGGGGGTCAAATACTTATTTCCCTCATTAAAATGCAAATCAATTTATAACATTTTTGACATGTGTTTTTATGGATTTTTTTTGTTGTTATTCTGTCTCTCACTGTGGAAATAAACCTACCATTAAAATTATAGACTGATCATTTCTTTGTCAGTGGGCAAACGTACAAAATCAGCAGGGATCAAACACTTTTTTCCCCCACTGTATGTACATATTACTAGTAATAAAGTGACTAGGCAACAGGATAGATAATAAACAGTAGCAGCAGCGTATGTGATGAGTAAAAAAAAAAGTTTGTGCAAAAAGGGTCAATACAGATAGTCCGGGTTATCAGACCTCAGGACAAGACCCAGAAGCAGACCGTTCGAATCACAGAAGTGTATTAACAAAACAGGGGGCAGGCAAAACGACAGTTCAAGGGCAGGCAGGAGGTCGATAATCCATGGCAGAAAAATGGTAGAGCGTGGCACGAAAAACAAATACCTCAAAAATGCTATAACTTCAATTTCTCAAACATATGACTGTTTTACACCATTTTAAAGACAAGACTCTCGTTAACCTCTTATGGCTAGGGGGCAGTATTTTCACGGCTGGATAAAAACGTACCCGATTTAATCTGATTATTAGTCCTTCTCAGAAACTAGAATATGCATATAATTATTAGCTTTGGAAAGAAAACACTCCAAAGTTTCTAAAACTGTTTGAATGGTGTCTGTGAGTATAACAGAACTCCTATGGCAGGCAAAAACCTGAGATGGTTCTGTTCAGGAAGTACCCTCTCTGACCATTTATTTTCTTTCTTTGACATCTCTTCCAAAAACTAAGGATCTCTGCTGTTACGTGACAATACCCACGTCTCCAATGGGGTCTCATAGCCCGGGAAAAACAGGAATGACGTAATTCAAAGCCCTGGCTGAAACAAAGGAGAGCAAAAGCTAAGTGGTCTCTCAGTGGAGTAAGCCTTACGCTCGTGACCTGCCCCGCCCCCGGCTTTCGGTTTTTCCCTCAGTTTACAGGCATGCACCTTCCCGGTCGGAATATTATCGCTTTTCTACGAGATAAATTGCATAAAAATTGGTTTTAAACAGCGGTTGACATGCTTTGAAGTACGGTAATGGAATATTTAGAATTTTTTTGTCACATTCTGCGCCATGCTCGTGACCGAGATTTAGCGTTGGGATAGTGTCTAGAACGCACGAACAAAACGTTGTTGATGGAACATAACGATGGATTATTTGGGACCAAACCTACATTTGTTATTGAAGTAGAAGTCCTGGGACTGCATTCTGACGAAGAACAGGAAAGGTAAGAACATTTTTCTTATAGGAAATGTGATTTTGGTGAAGGCTAAACTGTGTGGGTGTCTAAATAGCTAGCCCTGTGATGCCGGGCTATGTACTTAGATTATTGCAAAATGTGCTTCATCCGAAAAGCTATTTTAAAATCGGACATATCGAGTGCATAGAGGAGTTCTGTATCTATAATTCTTAAAATAATTGTTATGCTTTTTGTGACCGTTTATCGTGAGTAATTTAGTAAAATCACCGGAAGTGTTCGGTGGGAATGCTAGTTCTGAACGTCACATGCTAATGTAAAAAGCTGGTTTTTGATATAAATATGAACTTGATTGAACAGACATGCATGTATTGTATAACATAATGTCCTAGGTGTGTCATCTGATGAAGATCATAAAAGGTTAGTGCTGCATTTAGCTGTGGTTTGGGTTTATGTGACATTATATGCTAGCTTGAAAAATGTGTGTCTGATTATTTCTGGCTGGGTACTCTGCTGACATAATCTAATGTTTTGCTTTCGCTGTAAAGCCTTTTTGAAATCGGACAGTGTGGTTAGATAAAGGAGAGTCTTGTCTTTAAATAGCTGTAAAATAGTCATATGTTTGAAAAGTGGAAGTTTTCGGATTTTAGAGGAGTTTGTATTTCGCGCCCCACCCATCATTGGATATTGGAGCAGACGTTCCGCTAGCGGAACTTGTGGATGTATTAATCTAACCACATTGTTCGATTTCAAAAAGGCTTTACAGCGAAAGCAAAACATTAGATTATGTCAGGAGAGTACCCTGCCAAAAATTATCACACGGCCATTTTCAAAGCAAGCATATATGTCACAAAAACCAAAACCACAGCTAAATGCAGCACTAACCTTTGATGATCTTCATCAGATGACACTCCTAGGACATTATGTTATACAATACATGCATGTTTTGTCCAATCAAGATCATATTTATATCAAAAACCAGCTTTTTACATTAGCATGTGATGTTCAGAACTAGCATACCCACCGCAAACTTCCGGTGAATTTACTAAATTACTCACGATAAACGTTGACAAAAAACAACAATTATTTTAAGAATTATAGATACAGAACTCCTTTATGCAATCGCGGTGTCAGATTTTAAAATAGCTTTTCGGTGAAAGCACATTTTGCAATATTCTGTAACGATCGTCGTGCATGAAGGAAGAAGTGGACCAAGGCGCAGCTGGGAGCGAACACATGTTATTTATTTCAGACTGAAATAACACGGTCAAAACAGAGACTAAACGTATCGCTACTGCTCAAACAAAAAGAGACAACAACCCACAAACATCGTGGGGGGAAAAGGAACTTAAATATGATTCCCCAATCAGAGGCAACTAGTGACAGCTGTCTCTGATTGGGAATCGACAGAACCCAACATAGAAATACGCCCCAAAGCAAGGCTATACCAAAACATAGAAAATAAACTATTGAAATGCCACACCCTGACCAAAATAGAAGAGTTCACCTGGTCAGGGCGTGACAGTACCCCCCCTCCAACGGTGCGTACTCCCGGCGCACCAACCTAAAGTCTATTAGGGGGGGGACCCGGGTGGGCGCCTCACCCTCGGTGGAGGCTCTGGCCCCGGGCGTGTTTCTCCCCCTGCCTCCACCCTAGCCCTACCCCTCTGGCCCGGACTGGACCACGGTGGAGCGGCATGCTCAGGCTGCGGAGCCGCCGACCGGAACAGGACTGGTCACCGGTGGACCGGACACAGGCCGTGCCGGACTGTGGACACGCGCCGTGGGCCTGGTGCGGGGAACAGGGACGGGCCGGACAGGACCGGGGACACGCACCACCAACCTGGTGCGGGGAGCAGGGACGGGCCGGACTGGCCTGGGGACACGCACAACCAACCTGGTGCGGGGAGCAGGGACGGGCCGGACTGGACTGGGGACACGCACCACTGGCTTGGTGCGGGGAGCAGGGATGGGCCGGACTGGACTGGACACACGCACCACTGGCTTGGTGCGGGGAGCAGGGACGGGCCGGACTGGACTGGGGACACGCACCACTGGCTTGGTGCGGGGAGCAGGAATGGGCCGGACAGGACTGGGGACATGCACCACTAACCTGGTGCGAGGAGCAGGGACGGGCCGGACTGGACTGGGGACACGCACCACTGGCTTGTTGCGGGGAGCAGGGACGGGCCGGACTGGACTGTGGACACGCACCACTAACTTGGTGCGGGGAGCAGGGATGGGCCGGACAGGACTGGGGACACGCACCACTGGCTTGGTGCGGGGAGCAGGGATGGGCCGGACTGGACTGGGGACACGCACCACTGGCTTGGTGCGGGGAGCAGGAATGGGCCGGACAGGACTGGGGACACGCACCACTAACCTGGTGCGGGGAGCAGGGACGGGCCGGACTGGACTGGGGACACGCACCACTGGCTTGGTGCGGGGAGCAGGGACAGGCCGGACTGGACTGTGGACACACACCACTAACTTGGTGTGGGGAGCAGGGATGGGCTGGACTGGACTGTGGACACGCACCACATTCGCCCGGCAAGGGCGAGGTGCTGGCACAGGACGTGCTGGACCGTGACCGCACACCGGCGACACAGTGCGCATAAGCGGCGCCGGATATCCTGGACCGAGGAGGCGCACTGGAGGTCTGGAGTGCACAGCTGACATCACCCGTTCTGGCTCAACGCCCACCTTAGCCTGGCAATTGTGGAGCGCTGGCACAGAACGCACTGGGCTGTGCAGCCGTACCGGAGACACAGTGCGCGTCCTCGGCGCAGGATACATCGGGCCGAGAAGGGGCACCGGAGGCCAGGAGCGCTGAGCCTGCACAACACGTCCTCGCTGAACACTCCCCCTAGCCCGGCAAATGTGGGGCGCTGGCACAGAGCGCACTGGGCTGTGCAGGCGCACTGGCGATACCGTGCGCACCTCTGCCACCCAAAGCTCTTCCTCCACGCTGTCCCTACGCTGGTCCTCCAGGACCTGCCACATCTCTGCCTCCTCCTTCGCCGTTATCCCCCACGAGAGCAGTGGTCTGGGCTCTTCCTCTGCCCTTCCGGACCACCCCATTAGCCCCCCCAAAAAAAATTCTTGGGGGTGTCTTCCGGGCCTCCTCGACCGCCGCCTGCGACTCCTTCCACCGGCTGGCATCACCTCCTCGACCTGGGAATCCTTCCGCCAGGGTCCTTTCCCCGACATGATCTCCTCCCAGGTCCAGAACTCCTTCCCCTCGCGAGCCCATCTCTCGCGCTCCTTATCCTCCCGCTGCTTGGTCCTGGTTCGGTGGGTTGTTCTGTAACGATCGTCGTGCATGAAGGAAGAAGTGGACCAAGGCGCAGCTGGGAGCGAACACATGTTATTTATTTCAGACTGAAATAACACGGTCAAAACAGAGAATAAACATATCGCTACTGCTCAAACAAAAAGAGACAACAACCCACAAACATCGTGGGGGGAAAGGAACTTAAATTTGATTCCCCAATCAGAGGCAACTAGCGACAGCTGTCTCTGATTGGGAATCGACAGAACCCAACATAGAAATACGCCCCAAAGCAAGGCTATACCAAAACATAGAAAATAAACTATAGAAATGCCACACCCTGACCAAAATAGAAGAGTTCACCTGGTCAGGGCGTGACATATTCTGAGTACATAGCCCAGCCATCATGGCTAGCTAATTTGACACCCACCAAGTTTGGCCCTCACCAAACTCAGATTTACTATAAGAAGAATTGGATTACGTTTTGCTGTTCTTCGTCAGAATGCACTCCCAGGACTTCTACTTCAACAACAAATGTTGTTTTGGTTCCAAATAATCCATAGTTATATTCAAATACCTCCGTTTTGTTCGTGCGTTCAGGTCACAATCCGAAGGGTGACGCGCGAGTGCATTTCGTGACCAAAAATGTCAAAATATTACATTACCGTACTTAGAAGCATGTCAAACGCTGTTTAAAATCTATTTTATGCTGTTTTTCTCGTAAAATAGCGATAATATTCCAACCGGGCGACGTTGTATTCATTCAAAGGCTGAAAGAAAAAAATGGAGTCGTCTCGTGGACACGCATCTCCAGGTTCACTGTTCCCTGCCTGACCACTCACAAAAACTCCTGCTGTTTTTTGCCCAGAGACTGCAGACACCCCATTACACTTTCTGGCGCCTTCTGGGAGCCTATGGAAGCCTTAGAAAATGTCACGTCACAGCACAGATGCTGTATTGTTGATAGAGATGCCACAGAAGGAGAACAATTTGTCAGACAGGGCACTTCCTGTATGGAATCTTCTCGGGTATTGGCCTGCCATATGAGTTCTGTTATACTCACAGACACCATTCAAACAGTTTTAGAAACTTTAGAGTGTTTTCTATCCAAATCTACTAATTATATGCATATTGTAGTTTCTGGGCAGGAGTAGTAACCAGATTAAATCTATCCCAAACAGGTTAAAATATGAAATAAACTTGTAAAAACTCAGTACTTTAATTAGCAGAATGCAAATAAATAAAGTTAGATTTACTCAATAACCTAATATTTGTTAATTATTAACAGTACTCCACTCAAAAACATTATTTTTGTATTTGTTTCATTAGTCCATTGTTTATATAGTCCTAAAATGTATTGCATGTCAACAATCAAGATATATAACTTTCAAAATACAGAAATACAGCCAGTATGATGCTGTGTTTTTCTTTAAAATTAAGTATGGCATAACATTTTTTTATAATATTTCTCTCTTTCTTCTTTATGCATTGTTGGGATTTCACTGTTAGTCTATACCTGTTGTTTAACATTTGTCTTACGGCCCGTCAGTAAGCATGTCACTGTTACACCTGTTGTTGTTTCACTGCTACACCTGTAGTTGTTTTTTGTGACTAATAAAAATGTATTTTATTTATTTTGATCACGATGCCTGGAGTCTCTCCTGTCTGCAGCCACCACATTCACACACATGCAAACACACACACGCAAACACACACACGCAAACACACACACGCAAACACACACACGCAAACACACACACACACACACTACTACTTTACCAGACCAGCCCTACTCTGACAAGTTGTTCCTCTACTATCTAAGTGTCTCCAGTTTCTCATGTTAAGTCACTTTAATCTCTCCTCTGTAAGTTGATAATGGCTAAGTTGCCATTCAATAGCAAATTGGCTGTCAGAGAGAGAGAGAGAGAGAGAGAGAGAGAGAGAGAGAGAGAGAGAGAGAGAGAGAGAGAGAGAGAGAGAGAGAGAGAGAGAGAGAGAGAGAGAGAGAGAGAGAGAGAGAGAGAGAGAGAGAGAGAGAGAGAGAGAGAGAGAGGAGAGAGAGAGAGAGAGAGAGAGAGAGAGAGAGAGAGAGAGAGAGAGAGAGAGAGAGAGAGAGAGAGAGAGAGAGAGAGAGAGAGAGAGAGAGAGAGAGCCCCACACCCCAACCAATCATGTCGACCCCCCCCCCCCCCCATATAGATCAGACTTATGCCTTTCTTGCCGACCCCATGCCTCCCCAACATGAAAGTCACACATGCCCAGGTCATGAGCAGGAAAACAGGCCCAACACCCTCTCACACTAGCCCAAGACAATGGCATGTACCAGATGCTCAGCAGGCTCTGCTCACACTTACTGGTCTGAGGCCAAACCACACGACCAACAACATTGGACACTTTATGGAACACAAAATCTTCACTAGCTCATCCTGGAATATGTAAAGCCTGTGGTCATCTGCCTTTGGCCTAAAGAGCAGGAACCTGGACTTCACCAAAGAAATCAGAAATACAGACGTTGTAATCCAACAAGAAACATGGTATAGAGGAGATGGAACCACTAGAAGTCCCATGCACCAAACTACCAGGAGTAAAACAGGGAAGGGACTCACAGGGTATGCTAATTTGGTATAGAGCAGACCTACCTCACTCTATTAAATTAATAAAAACAGGAACATTTTACATTTGACTAGAAATTCAAAAGGAAATTATCTCAACAGAGAAAAATGTCCTACAGTATATCCCCACACTAGAATCCCCGTACGTCTCCATCTTGGAGGGGGAAATAAATAATTTCCAGGCCCAGGGACATGTAATAGTCTGTGGCGACCTAAATGCCAGAACTGGACAAGAACCTGACACCCTCAGAACACAGGGGGACAAACAAATACCTGGAGGTGACAGCATTCCCTCCCACATATGCCCTTCTCAGACACAACTACGACAACATAACCAACAAAAACCGGTCACAACTCTGTCGGACACTGGTTCTGTACATAGTCAATGGTAGGTTTCAAGGGGACTCTTACGGTAGGTACACCTATAGCTCATCTCTTGGCAGTAGTACTGTAGACTACTTTATCACTGACCTCAACCCAGAGTATCTCAGAGCATTCACAGTCAGTCCACTGACACCCCTATCAGATTACAGCAAAATCACAGTCTACTTGAACAGAGCAACACTCAATCGAGATGCATGAAAGCCAAAGGAACTGAATAATATTAAGAAATGCTATAGATGGAAGGAAAGTAGTATGGAAACCTACCAAAAAACAATTACGCAACAACACATTCAATCCCTTTTAGACAACTTCCTGGACAAAATGTTTTCATGCAATAGTGAAGGTGTAAACTTAGCAGTAGGAAGCCTGAAAATTCTACAGTATTTACCTATCAGCTAACATATGAAATTATAATTCCGGCAGAAAACCCAGGACAACTAACAATGAGAAAAGGTTTGATGAAGAAAGTAAAAACCTAAGAAAGAAATTGAGAAACATAACCAACCAAAAACACAGAGAACCAGAAAACCTTAGCTTACGCCTTCACTATGGTGAAACACTAAAACAATATTGAAATACACTAAGAAGAAATAAGGAACAGCACGACAGAAAACAAAATGGAGATGTATGGATAAACCACTGACTAGTCTCCCAGTCCCTGCCTCTGAAAAACATACCCACAGCATGATGCTGCCACCACCATGCTTCACCGTAGGAATGGTGCCAGGTTTCCTCCAGATGTGTCACTTGGCATTCATGCCAAGCTTGTTTCTCATGGTCTGAGAGTCCTCTAGTGCC
>NC_042984.1:3943918-3952711 GCF_901001165.1 Salmo trutta | reverse complement strand
TTCCCTGTGGCTCAGTTGGTAGAGCATGGTGTGTGCAACGCCAGGGTTGTGGGTTCGATTCCCAAGGGGGGCCAGTACAAAAAAAAAATAAAATATGCATGAAATGAAATGTATGAAATGTATGCATTCACTACTGTAAGTCGCTCTTGAGAGATGAAGGGAAGGGTGAGGGACAGTGAGTTGAGAGATGAAGGGAAGGGCGAGGGACAAGGAGAAAGGGAACGATAAAAGCTGAGTCAGAAGACAAGGTGAATATCTCTCCCACGTGACTCTCTATACCTAAATGCCAAACTGATTATTATCCTCAAATCACCTCATATCCCATCTCCTCACATTCCATCATAATGATCCAGTGTTTCCCCAGAGGGTCTGTTCCTCAATAGCACACATCAAAGATCCTTCAGATGAATGGATATACAGTGGGATTTGAAATGATTGACACCCTTGATAAAGATGAGCAACAATGACAGTATCAAATAAATCATTCAAAAACTGAGTTATGTTGTATGCTCAAAAACTATTTTTGAAAATGATTTTACACAACTGCTCAGAGAACGACAAACGGGTAGCGGTCAAAGTGATTGACAGCCCTAAAGATTCTCGTAAATAAAGTAGTTCAAAAGTTTAGTAGTTTGGTCCCATATTCCTAGAACGCAATGACTTACGTTAAGCTTCTGACTCAACAAACTTGTTGGATGCATTTGCAGTTAGTTTTGGTTGTGTTTCAGATTATTTTGTGGTAAACAATGTATTATTGTGTCATTTTAGACACACTTTTATCGTAAACAGGAATATAATAGGTTTCTAAACACTTCTACACTCCAAAATAACACAACACCTTATTTACCATTAATTTCTAAAAAGGTGCACCATCAGTGCAACTAGGGATAAACACTCCATGGCTAAAAGTATGCGGACACCCCTTCAAATGAGTGGATTCTACTATTTCAGCAACACCCATTGCTGACAGGTGTATTACATTGACCACACAGCCATGCGATCTCCATAGACAAACATTGGCAGTAGAATGAACTGTACTGAAGAGCTCAGTGACTTTTAATGTGGCACCGTCATAGGATGCCACCTTTCCAACAAGTCAGTTCAACAAAAGTGCTGTTATTGTGAAGTGGAAATGTCTAGGAGCAATAACGGCTCAGCCACAAAGTGGTAGGCCACACAAGTTACAAACTGCGTCTGAACGCAACTTCAGCACGGGAGCTTCATGAAATGGGCTTCCATGGCCGAGCATCCATACACAAGCCAAGGATCACCATGCTCAATGCCAAGTGTCGGTTGGAATGGTGTAAAGCTCGCCGCCATTGGACTCTGGAGCAGTGGAAAAGCATTCTCTGAAGTGATGAATCACTCTTCACCGTCTGGCAGTCCGACAGACGAATCTGGGCTTGGCGGATGCTAGGAGAATACTACCTGCCCCAATGCATAGTAACAACTGTAAAGTTTGGTGGAGTAGGAATAATGGTCTGGAGCTGTTTTTCATGGTTCAGGCCTCTTAGTTCCAGTAAAGGGAAATCTTAACACTACAGCAAACAATGACATTGTAGACGATTTTGTGCTTCCAACTTTGTGGCAAAGCTTTGGGGAAGGCCCTTTCCTGTTTCAGCATGGCAATGCCCCATTGCATAAAGCAAGGTCCATACAGTCGAGATTGGTGTGGAAGAACTTGACTGGCCTGCACAGAGCCCTCAACCCCATCGAACACCTTTGGGATGAATTGGATATATGTTATATGTTATATGGCCAGGCCTAATCGTCCAACATCACTGCCCGACCTCACTAATGCTCTTATGGCTGAATGGAAGCAAGTCCCCGCAGCAATGTTCCACCATCTAGTGGAAAGCCTTCCCAGAAGAGTGGAGGTCTGTTATAGCAGCAAAGGAGGGGACCAACTCCATATTAATGTCCATGATTTTGGAATGAGATGTTGTACGAGCAGGTGTCCACATGTAGTGTATTTAGAATGGGTTAGGATGCCTGAATGCTAAGGGCTGAGTCATCTACAAAGTCAGTTCATGCCAGAAAGTTTTAGACCAATACTTCAGTGTCCATTTTTGAGATAATAACAGGAAGTGACAGAAAGGTCCTTTCTGCCCAATACAACTAAAAAGGTAATGTCATTTCTCTTGCTGTGAGAGGGTAGTGTCATGGTTCATTTTCGGGATGCGTAGAAGACGCAGGACATTAATATGGACATGACAGAGAGTGCTCCGTGCATAAAGGAAGCCAGGCTCAGAAGAGGCATTTGATTGGATTACATTTGAGACACTCCATCACAAACAATCATCTGGACCACCAATCTGTAGAGAGAGAGAGAGAGAGAGAGAGAGAGAGAGAGAGAGAGAGAGAGAGAGAGAGAGAGAGAGAGAGAGAGAGAGAGAGAGAGAGAGAGAGAGAGAGAGAGAGAGAGAGAGAGAGACAGAGAGAGAGAGAGAGAGAGAGAGAGAGAGAGAGAGAGAGAGAGACAGAGAGAGAGAGAGAGAGAGAGAGAGAGAGAGAGAGAGAGAGAGAGAGAGAGACAGAGAGAGAGACAGAGAGAGAGACAGAGAGAGAGAGAGAGAGAGAGAGAGAGAGAGAGAGAGAGAGAGAGAGAGAGAGAGAGAATTTCATCCGAGCCTAATGCCCCTTGATCCGCCTCATCTTTAAACAGAGCGCAACATCTCCTGAAAGGTCCCATGTCTGGATGAAAAGCCTAAGATTCCCCATCAGTCTGTTGTAGGCTAACTCCACTTTCAGTCTTTCTGTGTATTGATTCAGATTAACGAATGTAACACATTATTCGAATGTTCCGCCTTGTGACCTCGTGTGTCTGTTTAAAACACCTGTTCAAGTCTGCAGGTGGTTAGACATCCGCTGCAGTGAAGCACCTGGCCCTGGGAGTCACGGTAACAGTTAGGGGAACCTGTGGTTACCACGGTGATGCCATCCGGTTGTGCAGTCATCTGAGAGCTCTGATTAACTGGCTTCCTGTTTACAACTCTACAGGTGCTGCTTTTTCTCTCTGTTATTGAGGGAGAGAGAGAGAGGAGGTGAGAGAGGGGGAGGAGGGATAGAGAGAGAGAGAGGGTGAGAGAGAGGGAGGAGGGATAGAGAGAGGAGGAGGAGGGATAGAGAGAGAGATGGAGAGAGAGGGCGAGGAGGGATAGCGAGAGAGGGTGAGAGGGATAGAGAAAGGAAGAGTTGGGGGGAGAGAGGGGGTGAGAGAGGGAGAGAAAGGGGGGAGTGGGACAGAGAGGGGCAGTGAGAGGGATAGAGAGAGAGGTGAGAGGGAGAGATAGGGGGTGAGAGGGATAGAGAGAGGGGGGGTGAGAGAAGGGGGAGAGGGGGGTGCGAGGAGGGGGAGAGGGGGGAGAGGAGGGTGAGAGTGATAGAGAGGGGGGAGTGGGGTGAGAGGGATAGGGGGTGAGACGGATAGAGAGAGGGGGTGCGAGAGGGGCGGAGAGTGGTGAGAGGGATAGAGAGAGGGAAAGGGGGGTGAGAGGGAGAGATAGAGGGGTGAGAGAGAAGGGTGAAAGGGAGAGGGAGAGAGGGGGAGGGGGAGAGAGAAGGCGAGAGAGAGTAAGAAGGGGAGAGAGAGAGATTGGCTTTTATTAAATTGGGTTTTTACCAAACTACCTTACGACAGACCACGTATTCACCCTGCACACCCTAAATGACAAACAAACAAAGGCAATGTCACGACTTCCGCCGAAGTCGGTTCCTCTCTTTGTTCGGGCGGCGTTCGGCAGTCGAAGTCACCAGTTTTCTAGCCATCGCCAATCCACCTTTCATTTTCCATTTGTTTTGTGTCCCGCTGGGCGTCTGTACGTTCCGTCTGCTGTCCATGACCGGCTGATCTATTGGGCCCACACGTCACCCTCCTCTGGTCATCCAGGCATCGGTCGGACGGTGCGCTGTCTGAGTGGGAGGTACTGGTGGCCCACTTTGCGTAAGGACGTGAGGGTTTATGTTTCCTCCTGCTCGGTGTGCGCCCAGTGCAAGGCTCCTAGGCACCTGCCCAGAGGGAAGCTACACCCCTTACCCGTTCCACAACAGCCATGATCGCACCTGTCGGTGGATTTCCTTACAGATCTTCCTCCTTCACAGGGTAGCACCATGATCCTGGTCGTTGTGGATCGTTTTTCTAAGTCCTGCCGCCTCGTCCCTTTGCCCGGTCTCCCTATGGCCCTACAGACTGCGGAGGCCTTGTTTACATACGTCTTCCGGCACTACGGGGTACCTGAGGATATAGTGTCTGATCGGGGTCCCCAGTTCACGTCTAGGGTCTGGAAGGCGTTCATGGAACGTCTGGGGGTCTCCATCAGCATTCCCTCGGGTTTTCACCCCGAGAGTAACGGGCAGGTGGAGAGAGTGAACCAGGATGTGGGTAGGTTTCTGAGGTCTTATTGCCAGGACCGGCCGGGGGAGTGGGCGGCGTTCGTGCCCTGGGCAGAGATGGCCCAGAACTCGCTCCGCCACTCCCCCACTAACCTCTCCCCCTTCCAGTGCGTACTGGGGTACCAGCCGGTTCTGGTGCCTTGGCATCAGAGTCAGATCGAGGCTCCTGCAGTTGACGACTGGTTCAGGCGCGCGGAGGAGACATAGGACGCCGCTCATGTTCACCTTCAGTGGGCCGTGCTGCGCCAGAAAGCCAGCGCAGACCGTCACTGCAGTGAGGCTGGGTCTGGCTCTCCACCCGAAACCTGCCTCTCCGCCTGTCCTACCGGACGCTGGGGCCGCGGTTTGTGGGGCCATTTAAAGTCCTGAGGAGACTGAACGAGGTTAGTTACAGGTTACAGCTTCCCCCTGATTACCGTATTAACCCCTCGTTCCATGTGTCTCTCCTCAGGCCGGTGGCGGCTGACCCACTCCAGGAGTCTGAGGTGCGGGAGGTTCCTCCGCCCCCTCTGGACATCGAGGGGCCCCGGCGTATTCCGTTCGCTCCATACTGGATTCGAGGCATCGGGCGAGGGGCCTTCAGTACCTCGTGGAGTGGGAGGGGTACGGTCCGGAAGAGAGATGCTGGGTTCCGGTGGAGGACGTGTTGGACCCTTCAATGCTGTGAGAGTTCCACCGTCTCCGTCCGGATCGCCCTGCACCTCGCCCTCCGGGTCGTCACCGAGGCCGGTGTCGGCGCGCTGCTGGAGCCGCACGTCAAGGGGGGGTACTGTCGCGACTTCTGCCGAAGTTGGTCCCTCTCCTTGTTCGGGCGACGTTTGGCGGTCGACGTCACCGGTTTTCTAGCCATCGCCGATCCACCTTTCATTTTCCATTTGTTTTGTCTTGTTTTGTCACACAGCTGGTTTACATTCCCTCATTACTAGTCATGTATATAACCTTCTGTTCCCCCCATGCCTGTGCGTGAAATTGTTTATTGTCAGGTTGGCATGCTTCCGGCTGGTTTGCACCGGGTTTTGTTTTACACCCATGCTTTGTGGCAGCCGGTACTTTGTACTTGGTTATTGTACTTTGTGCTGCCTCACTTGTTCTTTGGGCATTTGTTTTTGTGACGCGGTTGCGTTCTGTTCAAATAATTGCCTCAGTAAAGTGCTTTGTCCACTCATCTCTGTTCTCCTGCGCCTAACTTCCATGCACCAGCTACACCCACCGTTTGACAGGCAATGTCTTCTCATGCTTTGTTTATTTTTATATATTTTTTAAATTTAACCTTTATTTAACTAGGTAAGTCAGCTAAGAACAAATTCTTATTTACATTGACGGCCTACACCGGCCAAACCAGGACGACACTGGGCCAATTGTGCATCGCCCTATGGGACTCCCAATCACGGCAGGTTGTGATACAGCCTGGAATCGAACCAGGGTGTCTGTAGTGACGGCTCTGGCACTGAGATGCAGTGCCTTAGACCGCTGCGTCACTCGGGAGCACAATTTGGTATGAGCGTCTGCTATACATATTGATGAAAGTGGTGTTGGGGAAAAACATATGACATTATAAAATCCATGTACACAAACAACAAGTGTGCAGTTATAATTGACAACAAACATTTATTTCCCCAAGGCCGGGGGGTAAGTCAGGGATGCAGCTTAAGAATAAGTACTGCTCTGATACGCAGTATACCACAGGAACAGTAATTACTGCTCTGACACACAGTATACCACAGGAAGAGTAAGTACTGCTCTGATACACAGTATACCACAGGAAGAATAAGTACTGCTCTGATACACAGTATACGACAGGAAGAATAAGTACTGCTCTGATACACAGTATACCACAGGTAGAGTAAGTACTACTCTGATACACAGTATACCACAGGAAGAATAAGTACTGCTCTGATACACAGTATACCACAGGAAGAGAAAGTACTACTCTGATACACAGTATACCACAGGAAGAGAAAGTACTGCCCTGACACAGTATACCACAGGAAGAGTAAGTACTACTCTGATACACAGTATACCACAGGAAGAGTAAGTACTGCCCTGACACAGTATACCACAGGAAGAGTAAGTACTGCCCTGACACAGTATACCACAGGAAGAGTAAGTACTACTCTGATACACAGTATACCACAGGAAGAGAAAGTACTGCCCTGACACAGTATACCACAGGAAGAGTAAGTACTACTCTGATACACAGTATACCACAGGAAGAGTAAGTACTGCCCTGACACAGTATACCACAGGAAGAGTAAGTACTGCCCTGACACAGTATACCACAGGAAGAGTAAGTACTGCCCTGACACAGTATACCACAGGAAGAGAAAGTACTGCCCTGACACAGTATACCACAGGAAGAGTAAGTACTACTCTGTACACAAGACTAAAACCACAGTCAGCCAGAAGGTGAAGAAGCAACAAAATAAGTAAAGGTGGAAGAAGCCATTTATCATAAAGAGTGTGAGTGGGTGACAAGACATCTACAAGTTAGAATGGTGCTTGTGTCTGTGTGTCCGTGTGTCCGTGTGTCTATTTGTCCGTGTGCCTGTGTTTGAGAGAGAAAGGGAGAGTGGCTTTGGCCATGTAAACATACAGCGCAATTGAATTGGAGAGAGAGAGTGAGCGAGAGCGAGTGAGAGTGAGAGTGAGAGTGAGAGAGAGAGAGAGAGAGAGAGAGAGAGAGAGAGAGAGAGAGTGAGCGAGAGCGAGTGAGAGTGAGAGTGAGAGAGAGAGAGAGAGAGCATTGGCTGTTCCATCATCAGAAATCTCTGTCATAAATATCTGTCATTCACAGTATCTCTGTCATAAATCTCTGTCTTAAATCTCTGTCATATACAGTATCTCTGTCATACATCTCTGTCCTATACAGTATCTCTGTCCTATACAGTATCTCTGTCATATTGTAACGGCCGTCGTCAAAATGAGACCAAGGTGCAGCGGAGGATGTGTTCATCTTGAAAGACTTTAATGGACTAAATGAACACTTACAAAATAAACCAAAAACGACCAGCAACAGTTCTGTCAGGTTGTAAAACTAAACAAAAAACATTCACCCACAAACCCCAAAGGAAAAACAGGCTGCCTATGTATGACTCTCAATCAGCAACAACGATCTACAGCTGTTCCTGATTGAGAGCCATACACGGCCGGAAACAAAGTAATACACCAAGAACAAATAACCCTCTCTATGGCCAGGGCGTTACACATATACAGAATCTCTGTCATAAATCTCTGGTTATCAGCTCATGACGTAGGCTTCAGTTGTGTCTGGGATATACAGTCGCGTGCTTGGCTGTAGGGACTTAAGGCAGAGAACAAAAGAGAGATGAGTTAGCAGACAAGGCGCACTGATTGCACACTGATTGCAATCAATTCTAAAACAAAAATCAATGGTGTTGCCAGTAAGTTATGAAGCCCCACTGCGACAGCGATTCACACAGACGGGTGTTTTCTGCTTCGACCAACATCCTTTATTTTTATACAAATCTCAGTCGGATTGAATCTCACACACATCACACACACATCACACACACATCACACACACATATCACACACACATCACACACACATCACACACACATCACACACACCTCACACACACATCACACATCACACAGACATCACACACACATTAGACATCGCAGGTGCAAATCACCTACAGTAAATCACCTACAGCAAATCACTTACAGCAAATCACCTACAACAAATCACCTACAGTAAATCACCTACAGTAAATCACCTACAGTAAAGCTGGAATAAACCGTCCAATTTACACCTAATTGCTTCAATGCCATCTCTGTTCTATTCTGTTCTATTGTAATATATTCTATTCCACTGTATTTTATTCTACTGTATTATATTCTGTTGTATTGTATTCTACTGTATTGTATTCTGTTGTATTCTATTCTGTTGTATTCTACCCTACTATATTCTATTCTACTGTATTGTATTCTGTTGTATTGTATTCTACTGTATTCTATTCTACTGTATTCTATTCTACTGTATTCTATTCTACTGTATTCTATTCTGTCCTATTGTAATATATTCTATTCTGTTGTATTCTATTCTGTTGTATTATATTCTGTTGTAATCTATTCTGTTGTAATCTATTCTGTTGTAATCTATTGTATTGTATTCTGTTCTCTGATCACTCCAGGGGTTCCTGAGGAGTTCTCTAATCACTCGTCCAACTGTACCTTGATCAGTCATGGAGCAAACTAACTATACATCATGGAGCAAACTAACAATACATCATGGAGCAAACTAACAATACATCATGGAGCATACTAACTATACATCATGGAGCAAACTAACTATACATCATGGAGCAAACTAACTATACATCATGGAGCAAACTAACAATACATCATGGAGCAAACTAACTATACATCATGGAGCAAA
>NC_042984.1:3888918-3938918 GCF_901001165.1 Salmo trutta | reverse complement strand
ACACCTCGCTGCCATAAAGTGCAATTGGTTCAATGACATATTCAATTAGTTTTAGCCAAATTTTAATAGGTATTTCAATTTGAATTTGCTTTTTAATGGCGTAGAATGCCCTGCGTGCTTTCTCTCTCAGTTCATTCACTGCCTCATTAAGGTGTCCAGTTGAGCTTATTTTTAAACCTAAGTAATTGTAGTGTGTACAGTACTCTATATATTTTGTACCAATTGAGAACTTTGGTCTAATTCCCTGAGATCTGGATCTTCTCTGGAAAATCATTATTTTAGTCTTTTTGGGGTTTACTGCCAGGGCCCAGGTCTGGCAGTACTGCTCTAGCAGGTCCAGGCTCTGCTGTAGGCCAGGTGCTGTGGGTGACAGCAGGCATAGGTCATCTGCGAAGAGTAGGCATTTAACTTCTGAATTGTGGAGACTAACACCAGGGGCTGAGGATTTTTCTAGAATAGTGGCCAATTCGTTAATGTAAATATTGAAGAGTGCAGGGCTCAGATTGCAACCCTGACGAAGGCCCCGCCCCTGGTTAAAGAATTCTGTCCTTTTCTTACCAATTTTAATGCTGCACGTATTGCCAGTATACATTGATTTAATTATGTCATATGTTTTACCCCCTACACCACTTTCAATAACTTTGTAGAACAGTCCTGTATGCCAAATAGAATCAAATGCTTTTTGGAAGTCGATAAAGCAAGTGTATATTTTGGTATTATTTTGGTGGACATGTTTATCTATCAGGGTGTGTAAGGTGTAAATATGATCAGTTGTGCGATGTTTTGGTATAAATCCAATTTGGCTTTTACTCAAGACATTGTGCTTATTAAGGAAGTTTAGAACTCTTACATTGATGATACTACAGAAAACCTTCCCCAGGTTACTGTTCACACAAATGCCTCTGTAATTGTTAGGGTCAAATTTGTCTCCATTCTTAAAGATTGGGGTTATGAGTCCTTGATTCCAGATGTCAGGGAAATAACCTACACTCAGGATCAAATTAAACAATTTTAATATAGCCAATTGAAATTTTGCACTAGTGAGTTTGAGCATTTCATTTAGGATGCCATCAGGTCCGCAGGCTTTTTTAAATTTGAGAGCCTGAAGTTTCTTATAGAGCTCCTGGTCAGTAATTGGGGAGTCCAATGGGTTTTGATTGTCCTTTATAGCTTTTTCTAATCCATTCAACTTCTCATGGATTTGGCGTTGTTCTGCGTTTGTGTCAATTTGATCGGTGTTGTAGAGTGTTTTGAAATGGGTTGTCCATATGTCACCATTTTGTATTGCTAATTCCTCTTGTTTAGATTTTTTTAGTTTTTTCCAATTTTGCCAAAAGTTGTTTGTGTTTATGGACTCCTCAATTAGTGTCAGCTGCTTGCTGTTGTACTGTGCTTTTTTGGTTCTGAGTGTACGTTTATAGAGTTTTAAAGTCTCACAGTAATGAAGGCGTAATTCACCATTATTTGGGTCTCTGTGCTTTTGGTTGGATAGTGTTCTAAGTTTTTTCCTTATAATTTTACAATCTGCATCAAACCAGTTGTCATCTGTGATTTTTTTAGTTTTGTTTTTTATCAATTTCAATTGTGCTTCTTTTGCCGTTTGCCTGAATATATAGTTGATGTTTCGTACTGCTAGATTGATGCCTTCTTTACTGTGAGTGAATGTGGTATCCAGAAAGTTATCTAAGAGTGTTTGGATATTTTGGTTCCAGGTTGCTTTCTGGTATTCTTCTGTGCTGTTTTGGGCCCATCTGTATGAATTTCTGATGTTGTACAGCTTACTGGGCTGTGAATGTGTGGTTGTTTCCAGGTCTGTTCTTTTGAGGAACAACGTAATTTGGCTGTGATCAGACAGAGGTGTTAGTGGCTTGACAGTGAATGAGCTGAGAGAGAAAGGGTCCATGTCTGTGATCATATAGTCTACTGTACTGTGGCCAAGAGGTGAGCAGTAGGTGAATCTCCCCAAAGAGTCCCCCCGTAACCTACCATTGACAAAGTACAGACCCAGGCTTCTACAGAGCTGCAAAAGATCCCTTCCGTTTTTGTTGACGGTGCTGTCACTGTTGTTTCTATGGGGGAGATTAAGATAGTTAGAAACAGTATGGCCTGTAATAAAGCTGTCCCCTCGTGTGCTCGTTAGATCAGGTAGTGTTCCTGTGCGCGCATTTGTGTCCCCACAGATGAGCACATTTCCCTGGGCCTGGAAATGGCACGTCTCTTCCTCGAGGGTGGGGAAGATCTCCTCTGAGTAATATGGGGATTCTGAGGGGGGGATATATATTGCGCAAAGGAACACATCTTTTCCTGTCAGTACAAGTTCTTTTTTTAGTTTTAACCAAATGTGGTATTTGCCAATTTTGAGGGGATCAATTAGATTTTGTAGTTCGGATTTGTACCA
Source organism: Salmo trutta (assembly GCF_901001165.1). Classification (NCBI taxonomy): domain Eukaryota; kingdom Metazoa; phylum Chordata; class Actinopteri; order Salmoniformes; family Salmonidae; genus Salmo; species Salmo trutta. The sequence goes on along the minus strand of NC_042984.1, from coordinate 3,936,520 downwards.
AATGATCAATCCTCCAGAGTCTCTGCCTCTATTGACAGAGCTGTGTTTCTGTGATGGCACAATGACCTCTCTGTAGCCTGTGGGACAGTGAGTGACAACGTCAGCCTTACACCATGTCTCCTGCAGAATGATGACGTCAACATCTTTCAGATTTTTGTTGAACTCCAGTGCTAAACTCTTCAGACCAAAGGTTGATGAGTTTAGACCCTGAATGTTCCACATGCTAACTGATAGTGATTTCATGTTGCAAAAAGAAAGAGTAGCAGTCAGAAATACAGTAACGATTAACTAATAAGTTGTTAAGAGCGAGATAAACAGGATATCAGCTAACATTTATTCTGTTATTCTGTTAAACATTCCTATTCATTGAACAAGTAAATTCTAGTACAATAGGTGTGTGTGTGTGTGTGTGTGTGTGGTGTGTGTGAATATGCGTCCGTGTGTGTTTAGTGCAGTTTAGTGCAGATGTATTGGAGGAGCTGTTTAATCTCACTTAATCCTACAGGGTTCTCCTGTCCTCTGACGACCTCCGCGTAGCTGCGCTGGTCCTGCTGTTGGGCCCTGTGAGGTGGAGGGGGGCCAGGTCTGGGCTGTGGGACTTCCTCTCTGGTCTGGTAGGGGTGGTGGTCTGGTGCGGGATAATAGGCTGGGCCCGGTCTGGTCTGGCTAAGCCGATGGAAGTGGTGATGCTCTGGGGGTGGGTGGGGCCTGTGGGGTGCACTGGGTCTGGTGTGGCGTTGGAGGGGCCTGGGGCTCCTTGGTGGTGCAGTGGTCTGGTAGGGGTCTCTGGGTGCTCCTCTGTCCAGTACAGCATGGGGTGTTTGTCTACCAAGTGCTACGTCCTTTAGGGACTTGGCAAACATCCCTACTGTCTGCTTCCTCAGGTGGGAGTGGTCGTGTAGATGCTCTGGGGTGATTGTTGGGTGGTGAGCAATGTGTATGTTCGGGAGTAGGCCACACCCTCTGGTGATGTCAGCGTTGGCTTTCTGGATGGTACGGGGATGAAAGTCTTTGCGGGGCAGCAGAGTGGAGATGGTGATGTGGGAGTTGGGGAACCACTCAGAGGCCCTCTCTGCTACTCTGTTGACCAGGCTGCCTACTCTCTCCTGCTCCTCTCGCAGGTTGTTGGTGCCGGTGTGAATAATAATGTGGCCTGGTGTGCCAAAGTCAGGCTGGGACAGGATGTGGAGTGCATCTTGTGTTTTTGGGCACCATATTTTGCGCACCTTGTGTTGGGGGAAGAGTTTATCTTCTTGAATGAATTTCCCATTTGAGTCAATGAGGATGGCCACCTCAGTGGGTTTTACCAGATTGGTGCGTTTTCGGTCTGGGGCTGGAGTAGACAGGGCCTGTGTACATGGAGGGGTGTGTGGGGGTGTGTCAGGGGGGGCCAGAGAGCTTCTCTCTGTAGTAGTTGTCTCTATGTGGGCCTCTTTGTTGACTGGGGGTGTGGGTAAAGTGTTGTCGGTATGGGGGGGGATTGTGGGTAAAGGTGGGTCAGTGGGGTTGTTAGGGGTGGTGAGGGGCTGCAGCTTCTCTCTGGGAGTCTCTACAGTCTGTTCTCTCTGCTGTAGCACCCTCTTGATGACAGACAACTCCTTTGCCATCTCCTCCTTTACCTGCACTAGCTCTCTCCTCATGGTGGCCTTTACCTCCTCAAGCGCTGTGGTAAGGCTCTCTCTCAGCTCCTGGACAGAGTTCTTCAGCTGGGTCCTGCACTGGTTGATCTGGTCCTGTAGAAGCTCTGTGTCTGGGCTGGGGGTGGTGTAGCTGGGGGGCTGCTCCTTCAGCTCAGTAACCCATACCTCTAACAGAGCCAGCCTGTCTCTCAACAGGCTGATGGTAGTGTGGTCTTGGCTCTGGTGGTTGTAGGCAGGCAGGGGGGAGGATAGTCCTGCTGTTGGGGTGCCTGAGGTGAGGGGAGAGGTCGGGGTGCTGTCCTTGTCTTTTTTACTTTCTGCTATCTTCATTAGGGTGGGGAAGTCCTGCACAACAGAGCTGAGTGCAGCCTCACTGCCCTGGACCATGATAGTGCCGTTCTGATACATGTTTACCGTCAGAAACCTGTTTTCCTGGTCCTTATCGCTGTCCTCAAAAATGTGGATTTGTCTTCCCTTGCAGATGCCTTTCTTCGTGGTGTAGCTGAAATGGCTAGTTACAGCTGTATGCCAGGCAGTAGTGTGGTCTGTGTAAAATAGCAGGTTTGTAACAGTCCTGTTTTGTGAGCAGTCGGCAAACAAAGTTTCTGGGTTCTCCCTCAGAATTCGGTGTTTAAAGTTGATTCTTCCCTTCTCTGATTTTATTTCTGCTGGGTATTCAAAAAACAACGGAGAAAGTCTCTCAGTCTCTGCCGTTACTATCGATGCTAGCGCTGCCTCAGTGGCCATGTTGCTATGGTTACCACCAGTAAACGGTTAGAGCTAGACGGTGAGCTAGCTGACAGATTTGAATTTGGCTAGCTACCACGATGAAGATTGGTCTTTTTACTCACTCTCTGTCAATCTTTTCCTCCTGTTTTGATCTTCAGTTGTACAATTAGATTACCTATACATTTTTTGCTAATTTAGTCGTGTCAATCTCGCTCTTAACAACCAAAAAGTTATAACAAGTCAGGAGCTGTTCTTCTGCATGACTTCTCAATGTCTCTCTCTCTCTCTCTCCATATCTCTCTCTCTCTATATCTCTCTCTCTCTCTCCCCCCCCCCCCCCCCCCCCCCCCCCCCCCCCCCCCCCCCCCCCCCCCTCTCTCTGTCCTTAGGGGAGATAAGCTGGCCTGGGGGGGTTCTGCTCACCAACAGGGCTCTTTGGGTTGGTTGACAAGGCTGATTCATTACGGACGTCATCGGTGGCCTTAGGATGAAGGACCTAGCATAGGGTGGTCTGAAAAACTACAGTGGGATAATCAGGTATCCTTAAAGCTGGGCCCTGGCCTTCACCTGCCTGCCTGCGTGTGTGTGTCACCCCCCTCCCCCACCCCTCCCTCTCGCTCTGCCTGTTAGCTACCCAGGTCTGTAGACTAGAGCGCTCATGCATAATGAAAGCAGACTGTCTTGCGCTCTCTCTCTCTCACTCTCTTTTTCTCACTCTGTCTTGTGCTCTCTCTCTCTCACTCTCTCCCTCTGTCTTGCGCTCTCTCTCACTCTCTTTCCCTCCCTCTGTCTTGTGCTCTCTCTCACTCTCTTTTTCTCACTCTGTCTTGTGCTCTCTCTCACTCTCTAACTCACTCTGTCTTGTGCTCTCTCTCACTCTTTAACTCCCTCTGTCTTGCGCTCTCTCACTCTCTCACTCTCTTTCCCTCCCTCTGTCTTGCGCTCTCTCTCTCTCACTCTCTTTCCCTCCCTCTGTCTTGCGCTCTCTCTCACTCTTTAACTCCCTCTGTCTTGCGCTCTCTCTCTCTCTCACTCTCTTTCCCTCCCTCTGTCTTGCGCTCTCTCTCACTCTCTTTCCCTCCCTCTGTCTTGTGCTCTCTCTCACTCTCTTTTTCTCACTCTGTCTTGCGCTCTCTCTCACTCTCTATCTCTCTCTCTGTCTTGCGCTCTCTCTCTCTCACTCTCTTTTTCTCACTCTGTCTTGCGCTCTCTCTCACTCTCTATCTCTCTCTCTGTCTTGCGCTCTCTCTCTCTCACTCTCTTTCCCTCCCTCTGTCTGCCTGCCCTCCAGGACACCTACAGTACCCGATGTCACAGGAAGGCCAAAAAGATAATCAAGGACAACAACCACCTGAGCCACTGCCTGTTCACCCCGCTATCATCCAGAAGGCAAGGTCAGTACAGGTGCATCAAAGCTGGGACCGAGAGACTGAAAAACAGCTCCTATCTCAATGCCATCAGACTGTTAAATAGCCATCACTAGCTGGCCTCCACCCAGTACCCTCCCAGTACTCGGGTTACTGAACCGCGTTACTCAACCCTGCACCTTAGAGGCTGCTGCCCCATGTACATAGAAATGGAACACTGGTCACTTTAATAATGGAACACTGGTCACTTTAATAATGGAACACTGGTCACTTTAATAATGGAACACTGGTCCCTTTAATAATGGAACACTGGTCACTTTAATAATGGAACACTGGTCACTTTAATAATGGAACACTGGTCACTTTAATAATGGAACACTGGTCACTTTAATAATGGAACACTGGTCACTTTAATAATGGAACACTGGTCACTTTAATAATGTGTACATACTGGATACTTTTTCAACCTATCTGGATTACAACCAAATAATGATAAATGTACTATATTGCGTTTTGGATCACAAAAAAATACTACTTTTACATTACCGTGTAGTTTACCAATAAATGGTTTGATAGTGATGTGGACATACTAGGTAAACATTTCCCAAAATAAATAAATTGTCTCACTCCAATACATTTTAATAGAAAGTTAGCAAAAATAGATAAGATCTTGCTACCGTAAAAAAGGAAAATATTTGTCTATTTGTGGAAAAATCTACCTGATCTACCTTTACCTATTTGCTTATCGTCTTGCTTACATCTAGCAAATAGCTATTTAAATATATTCACTTTTACTTGGAACAGCAAACCAGACAAAATTAACCGGGCCTATTTATATAATGAATATGAATTCGGAGTGCAAAATGATTAAATATTAAAGTATTAGACCTCTCACTAAAGGCGTCAGTCATACACAAGTTATACTTAAATCCGAACTGGTTCTCTAGTAAATTAGTAAGAATGTCTCAGCCCATGTTCAAGAATGGCCTTTTTCTCTTTATTCAGATTACAACCTCTCTCTTTCAGTTATTTGAAAAGGAAAACATCTCCCAAATATCCCTATTTTTAAAACAAGCCGTAGAAAATGTGTTGCAATTTCAATTTAACTCACAAGAAAAAACAGGACAAATAATACAACAAATATTGTGGTTAACCTCTATGGGATCGGTGTCCCTGTACAGGGACGGTTGTTGCTAACGTGCGCTAATGTGACTAGAATGACGTAAGTAACAGCAAACTTTCCAGGACATGGACATGTCTTATATGGGCAGAAAGCTTACATTCTTGTTTATCTAACTGCACTGTCCAATTTACAGTAGCTATTACAGTGAAAGAATACCATGCTATTGTTTGAGGAGAGTGCACAATTATGAACTTGAAAATATAATAATGAACCAATTAAACACATTTGGGCAGTCTTGATTTAACATTTTGAACAGATATGCAATGGTTCATTGGATCTGTCTAAACCTTTGCACATACACTGCTACCATCTATTATCCAAAATCTAAATTACGCCTGGGCTGAAATAATACACTATGGGTTTTCTCTTGCATTTCAAAGATGATGGTACAAAAAATAAAATGCATGTTTTTTTCTTTTACCAGATGTAATGTGTTATATTCTCCTACATTCATTTCACATTTCCACAAACTTCAAAGTGTTTCCTTTCAAATGGTATCATGAATATGCATATCCTTGCTTCAGTTTCTGAGCTACAGGCAGTTAGATTTGGGTATGTCATTTTAGGGGAAAATTGAAAAAAAGTTGCCGATTAACTAAAATATGCTAATAGTAAAAAATATATATAATAATTGGATAAAAGAGGAAGGTATAATCTTTGTAAATTATATCATAAAATAAGACTTTTGGAGTTATGTCACACATGCAGCTAACAAAAATATATGGAAGCGTCTGCTCTACCCAAAATTACAACCAACTAATTACCGCAAAAATGAAAGAGGAAAGTGGATGGGGGAAATGTAAAGAACTTGTCTGGCGGCCCTGCATTAAAGACCATACTTGGTTAAAGAAAAGAGTGATAAATAAAAAAGTATACCAGTTTCATTTAATGACCAAATATGTCACACCCTAATCTGTTTTCACCTGTCTTTGTGATTGTCTCCACCCACCTCCACGTGTCTCCAGTTTTCCCCATTAGTCCCCGGTGTATTTATCCCTGTGTTTCCTGTCTCTCTGTGCCAGTTCATCTTGTTTTCCCCATTAGTCCCCGGTGTATTTATCCCTGTGTTTCCTGTCTCTCTGTGCCAGTTCATCTTGTTTTCCCCATTAGTCCCCGGTGTATTTATCCCTGTATTTCTTGTCTCTGTGACAGTTCATCTTATAGCGTTTCTCCTAGCTCCTATTTTTCCCAGTCTCTGTTTTTTCCTAGCCCTCCTGGTTTTGACCGCTGTGCCATATAGTTGGGAAGAGATTTTCAACGTACCGATTCCATGGCACATGGTTAATGAACTGATACGCAAAATGACGCCAGATTTAAAACTTAAAATGATTATACAAAAATTCTTGCAACCAATAAAATGTTATAGAGAGACAGAATCAATTGATAATTTATTTTGGCACTGTCGATATGTATCTTGTTTTTGGTCACAGGTCGAGGAATGGCTGAAAAATTGCAACATTTACCTGGAGCTAACTCTGCAGATAGCAATACTGGGTGATCTGAAAAGTCATAGTCAATCGATCAATAATATAATCATATTCTTAGAAAAATAATTACAATTGGTAGAAATTATGAGAAGACAAAGGTTCAGAACTTTTGTGAAACAGTGGTCCTGTGTGGCACAGTTGGTAGATCATGGTGTTTGAAACGCCAGGGTTGTGGGTGTTTGCAACGCCAGGGTTGTGGGTTCGATTCCCACGGGGGACCAGTACAGAGAAAAAAAATGTATGTAATGTATGCATTCACTACTGTAAGATATTCTAGATAAGAGCATCTGCTAAATGACTACAATGTAAATGAAAAATAGATGGCAAATGGAAATCCAATATGGATGGTGTTAAGACATAGATGGCATATGGAAATCCAATATGGATGGTGTAAAGACATATATGGCAAATGGAAATCCAATATGGATGGTATAAAGACATAGATGGCATATGGAAATCCAATATGGATGGTGTAAAGACATAGATGGCATATGGAAATCCAATATGGATGGTGTAAAGACATAGATGGGAGGTGTTGAATGGAGCTGATGGTTGGGAATAATAGTAACTAATAACAACATGGTAACGACTGTAAAAAAAAAAATACTGTGTCGGTAAAATAAATATTGGTTCAGAACTTTTGTGAAAGAAATAGATGGGAGAGGTTGAGATTAGAGGAAGGACAGGAGTAAAAACAAACAAAATATCACTATTGTAAAATAGACTGTGTCTGTAAAATGTAGATTGTGTGTAGAAGCCTAAGTGCTGTTGTTCATTAGTTTACTCCAATTAGGGGAGGGGTGAAAGGGTGACAAAGAATTAAAGGGAAAAGTATTTTTTTTTAAAAGGCGTTTATGTATGTGTGTGTATGTATGCATTTGTCCAGTCAAAAGTTCCAGGGTTTTTCTTTATTTGTACTATTTTCTACATTGTAGAATTATAGCGAATACATCACAACTATGAAATAACACATATGGATTAATATAGTAACCAAAAAAGTGTTAAACAAATCAAAACATATTTTAGATTTTAGATTCTTCAAAGTAGCCACCCTTTGCCTTGATGACAGCTTTGCACACTCTTGGCAATCTTTATACTTTATTTACATAAGTATTCAGACCCAAAATATTTCTGTAGCATTGAAGGTCCCCAAGAACACAGTGGACTTCATCATTCTTAAAAGGAAGAAGTTTGGAACCAACAAGACTCTAGAGTTAGCTGCCCAGCCAAACTGAGCAATCGGGGGGAGAAGGGCCTTGGTCAGGGAGGTGACCAAGAACCCAATGGTCACTCTGACAGAACTCCAGAGTTCCTCTGTTGAGATGGGAGAACCTTCCTGAAGGACAACGGAGCAAAGTACACCACATTAACCTTGTAACCAGGCCTCGCATTTGCCTTTCCATATTTGGTCATGTTATGAAAAATAAAATATTCTTTGTCTTTCCATATTTTGGTAAACATAGCTAAACGTGGATAATTTAATTCACTGTGAAAATAACGTTCTCTAAATTTTTAAAAGGCCAGTGCCAGTGGACCAGAGGGACCTACTGGGTACATAACCTATTGGTTAAATAATATGTCTGACATGTTAATGTCACACCCTGATCTGTTTCACCTGTCTTTGTGATTGTCTCCACCTTCCTTCAGGTGTCGCCCATCTTCCCCATTATCCCCTGTGTATTTATACCTGTGTTCTCTGTTTGTTGTTGCCAGTTCGTCTTCTTTGTCAAGTCAACCAGCGTTTTTGTGTCTCTGCTCCTACTTTTCCCCAGTCTCTCTTTTCTCATCCTCCTGGTTTTTGACCCTTGCCTGTCCTGACCCTGTACCCACCCGCCTGACCACTCTGCCTGACCCTGAGCCTGCCTGCCGTCCTGTACCTTTGCCCCTGTTGCTGTAATAAACATTCTTACTTCGACACGGTCTGCATCTGGGTATACCTGATAGTGTTGGGGTGCACAATTGTGGATTTATTTAAAAATCAATAGAACAATCTTAAAATGATTTCTAAAACTCATAGACTGCCAGTGCCGAGACCTTAAAACCGGTGTAATGTGTTCTCTCCATCTGGTCTTGGTCAGTAACTGTACTGCAGCATTCTGTATGTTTTGCAGTTGACCAATGGCTTTCCTTGGTAGACCAGACAGGAGAGCATTATTACAGTAGTCAAGCCTGCTTGTTATAAAAGCATGGATGAGTCTCTCTGTATCAGCCTTATAGGGAAACGGCCACACCTTGGCAATGTTCCTCAGGTGGTAAAAAGCTATTTTGGTCACATTCCTAATATGTGATTCAGAATTTATTTCAGAATATAAAATAACACCTAGATTCTTTACCTGATGTTTTTTCTTTATTGCATGTAAATTAAAATTAGCAGCCAGATTCTCTCTCTGTGCTTTGGCTCCAACAAATACTAATACAGTCTAATCATTTATCTGTGGAGCTAAAATCCTCTGGTGACACATACATGTAAAGTTGTGTAAAATTAATACTGTGCTTTCTGACAATGCTGCCAAGGGGTAACATATATAAACTTAACAGTACCGGACCCATAACTATGGCTGTCTCTGCGCTGTGGTGGGCATGAAAACCATATTGGAATTTTTCCAAAAATACATTTGGTAAAAAAATATATATTTAGCTGTGTGAAAACCAATTTATCCAGAATTTTTGGTTAAGAATGGAAGATTTGAGAACGGCCAAACATTTGTAAGAGTTGAGTAATCTAGATTACTTTCCTTCAGAAGGGGTTTCACCATAGCAGTTTTTAGTGCTGTGGGGAAAGTGGCTGCAAACAGGGAGAGATTAACAATAGCTTGCACTTCTTCAGATATGCATTATATAAATCCATAGTGCCTTTGTGTGGTAGGCTCGGGCACAAATCATTAAACTTCTCATCACGTCTTGACTGATACCCAACCTAATGTTGGTTATCTTGTCTCTGAAATATTCCTCAAACTCATCACATTTAGATGTGGAGGAAAGTTCACATAGGTTTGCAGGGGGGTAGGATTTATCAGGCCATTTATGGTCGAGAAGAGCACTGTTTAATTATTCTGATTATTAGTGATTAAGTTAGAAAAACGAGCCTGTCTGGCATTTCTAATCACCTTGTTATATATGTCAAGAAGCTCTCTCAGAATATCATAATGGACCTACAACTTTGACTTTCTCCACTTCCGCTCTGCCTTTCTGCAACTTCTCTTTAATTGATTAGTTTCCTCACTCATCCAAGGGGCTTTCCGTTTGGATGTGGCCTTTTTCAACTTTACTGGAGCTTTGACATCAAAGGTTGTCCTTAATTTGCTATTAAAGTTATCAACTAAATCATGACAAGAGAAAGGTTAGAATAGGAGATGGTGTATTGTTCATACACAATGAAATCTGTAGCAACTTCAGAGGTAAAATAGCGTTTCTTAATAATGCATTCAGTATTACCCTTTGATATGGGCAACAATGAATAAAAAAATACACACTGATGATCAGATAAAGCAACATCAACATTAGAGGACAGGTCAACAGAAAGCCTCTTGGTAATAACCAGGTCCAGTGTTTAATTGATTTGTTTCTAAGGGGCTCTCCGTTTATATGGGGCCTTGTTCAACTTTACTGTATTTGCTATTAAAGTTATCAACTAAATCATCACAAGAGGAAAGCAGAATAGGTGATGGTGTATTGTTCATACACAATAAAATCTGTAGCAACTTCAGAGGTAAGATACAGCGCCTTGCAAAAGTATTTATCCCCCTTGGCGTTTTTCCTATTTTGTTTCATTACAACCTGTAATTTAAATTGATTTTTTATTTTGGATTTCATGTAATGGACATACACAAAATAGTCCAAATTGGTGAAGTGAAATAAAAAAAAAGACTTGTTTCAAAAAATTACAAAAATTAAAACCTGGAAAAATGGTGCGTGTATATGTATTCACCGCCTTTACCATGAAGCCCCTAAATAATATCTGGTGCAACCAATTACCTTCAGAAGTCACATGATTAGTTAAATAAAGTCCACCTTTGTGCAATCTAAGTGTCACATGATCTCAGTATATATACACACCTGTTCTGAAAGGCCCCAGAGTCTGCAACACCACTATGTGATTTCTGAAGGTAATTGGTTGCACCATATCTTATTTAGGGGCTTCATAGCAAAGGGGATGAATACATATGTGTAAACGATGTGAAATGGCTAGTTAGTGGTGGTGGTGCGCGCTAATAGCGTTTCAATCAGTGACGTCACTCGCTCTGAGACTTGAAGTAGGGTTTCCCCTTGCGTTGCAAGGGCCGCGGCTTTTGTGGCGCGATGGGTAACGATGCTTCGTGGGTGTCAGTTGTTGATGTGTGCAGAGGGTCCCTGGTTCGAGCCCAGGTTGGGGCGAAGAGAGGGACGGAACCTACACTGTTACATTTGCATATGCACGCACAACTTTTCGATTTTTAATAAAAAATAATAATAATTTGAAACAAGTCATTTTTTTCATTTCATTTCACCAATTTGGACTATTTTGTGTCTGTCCGTTACATCAAATCCAAATAAAAATCCATTTAAATTACAGGTTGTAATGCAACAAGATAGGAAAAACTCCCAAGGGGGATGAATAATTTTGCAAGGCACTGTAAAGCTGTCTTCTAAGACGTGCAGCACGACTGGGAGATGACCTCAAACGTGCCCACATGCTGGACGGCTGGATGACTAAGTGTTTGTGTTCAATACTTCATTGACTCTTGAGTCTTAGCCTATCTCTGTTAGTCCACAGCTTTGGATGTCTGTGTGTTTGTTAACTCTATTGATTGGCATGTCCATACATATCTCCTCCATGCTATATTCAATGTACAGAAGCTTTGAACTTCTGTATTGTGTCTCTTTTGAAGTGATTTAATAAATGTTTAGCAATTTACTGAAAATTAAATGCAGAAATATTTCATTTAATAAAATATTCACACACCTGAGTCATATTTTGTAGAAAACTTTGCGGATACAGGTGCAAGACTTTTTGGGTAAGTCTCTGAGAGCTTTGCACACCTGGATTGTAACAGATTTACCTTTTCTTTTTAAAATTCTTCAACCTCAAGTTGATTGTTGATCATTGATAGACAGACATTTTCAAGTCTTGCCATAGATTTTCATGCTGATTTAAGTCAAACTGTTACTAGTCCACTCAGGAACATTCTATGTAATTTTGGTAGCAACTCCAGTATCGATGTGGCCTTGTGTTTTAGGTTATTGTCCTGCTGAAAGGTGAATTCATCTCCCAGTGTCTGGTGGAAAGCAGACTGAACAAGGTTTTCCTCCAGGATTTTGCCTGTACTGAACTCCATCCTCTCCTGAATTACATGTATCTTTTATCAAACAAATCTCCCTAGTCCTTGCCGATGACAAGCATTCTGTAGCGGTTTCAGGGGGTTGTGTGGTGGGTGGACGGTATGTGCCCGTGAGGCAGGACCACGGAGGGCAATAGGAAGTATTCCCCAGAGGCAGGACAACGGACAGCTCAGGGGAAACTGCCAGACTGCAGCGGAACAGCCACACCTGTCTCCAGTTGTAATTAGAGACTTAACGGCAGACAGGTGAAACCAATCAGGGGCCTCTACTTAACAGCTCCCTGGGTTAGTTTTTTTCCCCTTGACCCCGGCAGGTGAAAGAGGAGGAGGCTATTGGAGAGACTGAGAACTAAAGATTTACACATGGAGTGAACCCCCATAGACCCAGAGTGGGTGACCTTCCACTGATGACGTGTTTACTTTGTTTGAGTTCTGGAACAATGCCTGTACCGGATTTTTTTTTAAAGGACCGTGTTAACCCTTCAGGTGGACTGGTGGTGTGTGTTTGTATGTGTAAACCCTGCCTTACCAAGATCATAGCGCCAAAACCGACACAATACCCATAACATGATGCAGCCACCACCATGCTTAAAAATATGAAGAGTGGTTGGATTTACCCCAAACATAGTCCTTTGTAATCAGGAGAAAAAGTCAATGTCTTTGCCATTTTTTTTGCAGTATTACTTAAGTGCCTTGTTGCAAGCAGGATGCATGTTTTAGAATATATGTTTTTTCTTTACGGGCTTCCTTGATTACTTATTGACTCAAGACATTTTACACTTCCCTGAGTACATTTTAGCTTCTAAAATGTTCTACAAACAACATTCCACTTTGACATTAGGAGTTATTGTGTGTAAATCAGTGACACAAAAATCGCAATTGTTAAATTCAGGCTGTAACATATATAAATATATATATATATATGTATGTTACAGCCTGTAAATATATATATATATATATATATATATACACACACAGGATCTTTGAACTTCATGGACCTCATGGGAAGGCTGTGAAGATGTACTTGTTGTGTTCCAGTCCATGGAGATGATCAGATCTCACAAAGCCTTGAGAAATAATGTATGAACCATATACATGAACTGCACTATACTGCACTTTTGTTCATCTCTCTGCATTCAGATATAAATAGATTGATGATATCCACTGTATATCCACTGCTCATTCTCTAATAGCTCTATGTTCAATTGACCTATTTGTATATGTGTGCAAACTCCTATGTCTGTATTCTGTCTCTAAATGTTATCCATCACTAGCAGCAACATATCGCCAAGTAACATTCTGAGAAGAGAAGGAGAGAGTTAGAGGATGTGGAGGAGAGAGGGAGGGGAGGAGAGAGGGAGAGGATGGGGGAGAGAGGGAGAGGAGAGAAGGAGAGGATGGGGGAGAGAGGGAGAGGATGGGGGAGAGAGGGAGAGGATGGGGAGAGAGGGAGAGGATGGGGGAGAGAGGGAGAGGATGGGGAGAGAGGGAGAGGATGGGGGAGAGAGGGAGAGGATGGGGGAGAGAGGGAGAGGATGGGGAGAGAGGGAGAGGATGGGGGAGAGAGGGAGAGGAGAGAAGGAGAGGATGGCGAGGAGAGAAGGAGAGGATGGGGGAGAGAGGGAGAGGATGAGAGGGAGAGGATGGGGGGAGAGGGAGAGGAGAGAAGGAGAGGATATGGAGGGGGAGGAGAGAGGGAGAGGATGGGGGAGAGTGGGAGAGGAGAGAAGGAGAGGATGGCGAGGAGAGAAGGAGCGAGGGAGAGATGTAAGGCAGGGAAAGGTACTGTCACCAAGGCAACAGGTTGGTGGCAGGCAGGCAGGCAGGCTCTGCTGTGTGCGTGTGCTTGCATGTGGTTGAGTTAAGTTGGGCTTTTTATCAATATGACTGGCTGTCAGAGAAGGTCTACAGGAGGAAAAGAGGATCTGAGGTCTAGTATAGTTAGAAGATAGTTGTGGCCTTGAAGTGTGACCTGTTTAGAGTTTTAATGGATGCCATTTACATACCTGCTTTCATATGAGAGATGTGAACAGTTTTAAAATAGTAGGTTAGGATACGTCCCAAATGGCACCCTATTCCCTATAGTGGACTACTTTTGACCCAAAAGAAGTGCACTACATAGGGCATAGGGTGCCATTAGGGACGCATGTGACTTCCACCCACCCACTGATCGGTAGATCTAAGACATTCCACTTGCTACCTGATTTGGCCCCCCTCCCATGGTATAATCACTGCTTTTATTTTATTCATGTAACCTTTGTGATTGTTTTGATTACTGTGCCTCATGCCCCTCATCAGAGAGGAGCAAACTCATAATCAATGCCTCTTTTACCAGAAAGTAACTTTCTTCCTCCCCATCATCATCATCATCATCATCATCATCATCATCAGAGAAATAAAAGGCACAGTTTGAAAAGGTGATGAAAGGTGAGAGCACTGATTGGTTACAGTTGATGGGGCCACTGATTGGTTACAGTTGATGGGGCCAGTGAAAGTGGCAATGTCTTGCTGATAAACTGTGCAGAGTTACATTGACATTTTAGTCATTTAGTAGATGCTCTTGTTATAAATTATGGATCTGCGCAAACTTAAAAGGGGGCTGAACACACAGATTCCACATGTGTTGTCTTGAAGGTGTGTTACAGATGAAGTCGGAAGTTTATATACACCTTAACCAAATACATTTCAATTCAGTTTTTCACAATTCCTGACATTTAATCCTAGTAAAAATTCCCTGTCTTAGGTCAGTTAGGATCACCACTTTATTGTAAGAATGTGAAATGTCAGACTGATAGTAGAGAGAATGATTTATTTCAGCTTTTATTTCTTTCATCACATTCCCAGTGTGTCAGAAATGTACATACGCTCAATTAGTATTTGTTAGCATTGCCTTTAAATTGTTTAACATGGGTCAAACGTTTCGGGTAGCCTTCCACAAGCATCCCACAATAAGGTGGGTGAATTTTGGCCCATTCCTCCTGACAGAGCTGGTGTAACTGAGTCAGGTTTGCAGGCTTCCTTGCTCGCACATGCTTTTTCAGTTCTTCACAATTCTTCACAAGGTCCTTTGCTGTTGTTCTGGGATTGATTTGCATTTTTCGCACGGCTACGTGGTCCCATGGTGTTTATACTTGTGTACTATTGTTTGTACAGATGAAAGTGGTACCATCAGGCATTTGGAAATTGCTCCCAAGGATGAACCAGACTTGTGGTCTATCATTTATTTTCTGAGGTCTTGGTTGATTTCTTTTGATTTTCCCATGATGTCAAGCAAAGAGGCACTGAGTTTGAAGGTCGGCCTTGCAATACATCCACAGGTACACCTCCAATTGACTCAAATTATGTCAATTAGCCTATCAGAAGCTTCTAAAGCCATGACATCATTTTCTGTAATTTTCCAAGCTGTTTAAAGGCACAGTCAACTTAGCTTCTGACCCACTGGAATTGTGATACAGTGAATTATAAGTGAAATAATCTGTCTGTAAACAATTGTTGGAAAAATTACTTGTGTCATGCACAAAGTAGATATCCTAACTGACTTGCCAAAACTATAGTTTGTTAACAAGAAATCTGTTTAGATATCGTACCCTGGCAGTTACTGTTGTTTGTACGTTTTGAGATACAGATGTATGATCTTAATTTGATCCAGTTTTCTACAACAGGAAAATATTTCTTCAGCAACAGGAAATGTGAATTATTATGTGAACATGTCAACAACTTCATCATCAGCAAGCTGTCCAACGATCATAAATAACAAGCTGCTACACGTTATCTATCAGTGCCCAAAATCACCCAGCGAGCTAAATTACATCTCTGTTTTTGTCAATGAATCTAGTTCGTAGCTATCAGGCACATTGAGCAGAAGGTCACGTTAGTTAAATCAGCTTATCAAGTCACTGGCGACGTGTGTGTGCCCCAATGTCATTTCGTTTTTTTTTCACATGATCTATTAACAGAGTGTGTGTCTGCCTGGCAGTGTTTCATAGGTCCTGCTGTTACCTGTTTGCGTTACAGAACAGGTTACGTCAGGTAACAGAATGCTCGCGAATGGGTTTAGAATTTAGGAATATTGAATATAGTGGCAGTCGGGATGTCGTCTCAATTCTTCGTTTTGGTTGTTGTTGTTCTGACGTCATGAAGTTCGCAGGGGGGGGGGGGGGGGGGGTTTACAACTAGGCCGTCATTGTAAAATAAGAATTTGTTCTTAAACTGACTTGCCTAGTTAAATAAAGGTTCAATAAAAATAACATTTACATTTAACATTTTTACATTTAAGTCATTTAGCAGACGCTCTTATCCAGAGCGACTTACAAATTGGTGCATTCACCTTATGATATCCAGTGGAACAACCACTTTACAATAGTGCATCTAAATCTTTTAGGGGGGGGGGTTAGAAGGATTACTTTATCCTATCCCAGGTATTCCTTAAAGAGGTGGGGTTTCAGGTGTCTCCGGAAGGTGGTGATTGACTCCGCTGTCCTGGCGTCGTGAGGGAGCTTGTTCCACCATTGGGGTGCCAGAGCAGCGAACAGTTTTGACTGGGCTGAGCGGGAACTGTGCTTCCTCAGAGGTAGGGAGGCGAGCAGGCCAGAGGTGGATGAACGCAGTGCCCTTGTTTGGGTGTAGGGCCTGATCAGAGACTGAAGGTACGGAGGTGCCGTTCCCCTCACAGCTCCGTAGGCAAGCACCATGGACTTGTAGCGGATGCGAGCTTCAACTGGAAGCCAGTGGAGAGAGCGGAGGAGCGGGGTGACGTGAGAGAACTTGGGAAGGTTGAACACCAGACGGGCTGCGGAAAGTGTATGTAGCTAACTACCTCGTTTAAAATGTCAACAGTACTGCCAACGCAGCATAACATTTGAGTAGCACTTGATGTACATCATCATCAATATTGGGTCTGGTTGGCTGATATACGCAGCAGAGAGAGACAGAGAGACACAGAGAGGAGTGGCTGATATACGCAGCAGAGAGAGACAGAGAGACACAGAGAGGAGTGGCTGATACACGCAGCAGAGAGAGACAGAGAGACACAGAGAGGAGTGGCTGATATACTCAGCAGAGAGAGACAGAGAGACACAGAGAGGAGTGGCTGATACACACAGCAGAGAGAGACAGAAAGACACAGAGAGGAGTGGCTGATACACGCAGCAGAGAGAGACAGAAAGACACAGAGGAGTGGCTGATAAACGCAGCAGAGAGACAGAAAGACACAGAGGAGTGGCTGATAAACGCAGCAGAGAGACAGAAAGACACAGAGGAGTGGCTGATAAACGCAGCAGAGAGACAGAAAGACACAGAGGAGTGGCTGATACACGCAGCTGAGAGAGACAGAGAGACACAGAGAGGAGTGGCTGATACACGCAGCAGAGAGAGACAGAAAGACACAGAGGAGTGGCTGATAAACGCAGCAGAGAGACAGAAAGACACAGAGGAGTGGCTGATAAACGCAGCAGAGAGACAGAAAGACACAGAGGAGTGGCTGATAAACGCAGCAGAGAGACAGAAAGACACAGAGGAGTGGCTGATACACGCAGCTGAGAGAGACAGAGACACAGAGAGGAGTGGCTGATACACGCAGCAGAGAGAGACAGAAAGACACAGAGAGGAGTGGCTGATACACGCAGCAGAGAGAGACAGAGAGACACAGAGAGGAGTGGCTGATACACGCAGCAGAGAGAGACAGAAAGACACAGAGAGGAGTGGCTGATACACGCAGCAGAGAGAGACAGAGAGACACAGAGAGGAGTGGCTGATAAACGCAGCAGAGAGACAGAAAGACACAGAGGAGTGGCTGATACACGCAGCAGAGAGAGGCAGAGAGACACAGAGAGGAGTGGCTGATATACTCAGCAGAGAGAGACAGAGAGACACAGAGAGGAGTGGCTGATATACGCAGCAGAGAGGGCCAGAGAGACACAGAGAGGAGTGGCTGATACACGCAGCAGAGAGAGACAGAAAGACACAGAGAGGAGTGGCTGATAAACGCAGCAGAGAGACAGAAAGACACAGAGGAGTGGCTGATACACGCAGCAGAGAGAGACAGAGAGACACAGAGAGGAGTGGCTGATATACTCAGCAGAGAGAGACAGAGAGACACAGAGAGGAGTGGCTGATATACGCAGCAGAGAGAGCCAGAGAGACACAGAGAGGAGTGGCTGATACACGCAGCAGAGAGAGACAGAAAGACACAGAGAGGAGTGGCTGATACACACAGCAGAGAGAGACAGAAAGACAGAGAGGAGTGGCTGATACACGCAGCAGAGAGAGACAGAGAGACAGAGAGGAGTGGCTGATACACGCAGCAGAGAGAGACAGAGAGACAGAGAGGAGTGGCTGATATACGCAGCAGAGAGAGACAGAGAGACAGAGAGGAGTGGCTGATACACGCAGCAGAGAGAGACAGAAAGACACAGAGAGGAGTGGCTGATACACGCAGCAGAGAGAGACAGAGAGACACAGAGAGGAGTGGCTGATATACTCAGCAGAGACAGAGAGACACAGAGAGGAGTGGCTGATATACGCAGCAGAGAGAGCCAGAGAGACACAGAGAGGAGTGGCTGATACACGCAGCAGAGAGAGACAGAAAGACACAGAGAGGAGTGGCTGATAAACGCAGCAGAGAGACAGAAAGACACAGAGGAGTGGCTGATACACGCAGCAGAGAGAGACAGAGAGACACAGAGAGGAGTGGCTGATATACTCAGCAGAGAGAGACAGAGAGACACAGAGAGGAGTGGCTGATATACGCAGCAGAGAGAGCCAGAGAGACACAGAGAGGAGTGGCTGATACACGCAGCAGAGAGAGACAGAAAGACACAGAGAGGAGTGGCTGATACACACAGCAGAGAGAGACAGAAAGACAGAGAGGAGTGGCTGATACACGCAGCAAAGAGAGACAGAGAGACAGAGAGGAGTGGCTGATACACGCAGCAGAGAGAGACAGAGAGACAGAGAGGAGTGGCTGATATACGCAGCAGAGAGAGACAGAGAGACAGAGAGGAGTGGCTGATACACGCAGCAGAGAGACAGAGAGGAGTGGCTGATACACGCAGCAGAGAGACAGAGAGACAGAGAGGAGTGGCTGATACACGCAGCAGAGAGAGACAGAGAGACAGAGAGGAGTGGCTGATACACGCAGCAGAGAGACAGAGAGGAGTGGCTGATACACGCAGCAGAGAGACAGAGAGGAGTGGCTGATACACGCAGCAGAGAGAGACAGAGAGACAGAGAGGAGTGGCTGATACACGCAGCAGAGAGACAGAGAGGAGTGGCTGATACACGCAGCAGAGAGACAGAGAGGAGTGGCTGATACACGCAGCAGAGAGACAGAGAGGAGTGGCTGATACACACAGCAGAGAGACAGAGAGGAGTGGCTGATACACACAGCAGAGAGACAGAGAAGAGTGGCTGATACACGCAGCAGAGAGACAGAGAGGAGTGGCTGATACACGCAGCAGAGAGAGACAGAGAGACAGAGAGGAGTGGCTGATACACGCAGCAGAGAGACAGAGAGGAGTGGCTGATACACGCAGCAGAGAGACAGAGAGGAGTGGCTGATACACGCAGCAGAGAGACAGAGAGGAGTGGCTGATACACGCAGCAGAGAGACAGAGAGGAGTGGCTGATACACGCAGCAGAGAGACAGAGAGGAGTGGCTGATACACGCAGCAGAGAGACAGAGAGGAGTGGCTGATACACGCAGCAGAGAGACAGAGAGGAGTGGCTGATACACGCAGCAGAGAGACAGAGAGGAGTGGCTGATACACGCAGCAGAGAGACAGAGAGGAGTGGCTGATACACGCAGCAGAGAGACAGAGAGGAGTGGCTGATACACGCAGCAGAGAGACAGAGAGGAGTGGCTGATACACGCAGCAGAGAGAGACAGAGAAACAGAGAGGAGTGGCTGATACACGCAGCAGAGAGAGCCAGAAAGACAGAGAGGAGTGGCAGGACTGGCTGATACACGCAGCAGAGAGACAGAGAGACAGAGAGGAGTGGCTGATAAACGCAGCAGAGAGAGACAGAAAGACAGAGAGGAGTGGCTGATACACACAGCAGAGAGACAGAGAGACACAGAGAGGAGTGGCTGATACACGCAGCAGAGAGACAGAGAGGAGTGGCTGATACACGCAGCAGAGAGACAGAGAGGAGTGGCTGATACACGCAGCAGAGAGACAGAGAGGAGTGGCTGATACACGCAGCAGAGAGACAGAGAGGAGTGGCTGATACACGCAGCAGAGAGACAGAGAGACAGAGAGGAGTGGCTGATACACGCAGCAGAGAGAGACAGAGAGACAGAGAGGAGTGGCTGATACACACAGCAGAGAGACAGAGAGGAGTGGCTGATACACGCAGCAGAGAGACAGGAGAGGAGTGGCTGATACACGCAGCAGAGAGAGACAGAGAGACAGAGAGGAGTGGCTGATACACGCAGCAGAGAGACAGAGAGGAGTGGCTGATACACGCAGCAGAGAGACAGAGAGGAGTGGCTGATACACGCAGCAGAGAGAGACAGAGAGACAGAGAGGAGTGGCTGATACACGCAGCAGAGAGACAGAGAGGAGTGGCTGATACACGCAGCAGAGAGACAGAGAGGAGTGGCTGATACACGCAGCAGAGAGACAGAGAGGAGTGGCTGATACACGCAGCAGAGAGACAGAGAGGAGTGGCTGATACACGCAGCAGAGAGACAGAGAGGAGTGGCTGATACACGCAGCAGAGAGACAGAGAGGAGTGGCTGATATACGCAGCAGAGAGAGGACAGAGAGACAGAGAGGAGTGGCTGATACACGCAGCAGAGAGGACAGAGAGGAGTGGCTGATACACGCAGCAGAGAGACAGAGAGGAGTGGCTGATACACGCAGCAGAGAGAGACAGAGAGACAGAGAGGAGTGGCTGATACACGCAGCAGAGAGACAGAGAGGAGTGGCTGATACACGCAGCAGAGAGACAGAGAGGAGTGGCTGATACACGCAGCAGAGAGACAGAGAGGAGTGGCTGATACACGCAGCAGAGAGACAGAGAGGAGTGGCTGATACACACAGCAGAGAGACAGAGAGGAGTGGCTGATACACGCAGCAGAGAGACAGAGAGGAGTGGCTGATACACGCAGCAGAGAGAGACAGAGAGACAGAGAGGAGTGGCTGATACACGCAGCAGAGAGACAGAGAGGAGTGGCTGATACACGCAGCAGAGAGACAGAGAGGAGTGGCTGATACACGCAGCAGAGAGACAGAGAGGAGTGGCTGATACACGCAGCAGAGAGACAGAGAGGAGCGGCTGATACACGCAGCAGAGAGACAGAGAGGAGTGGCTGATACACGCAGCAGAGAGACAGAGAGGAGTGGCTGATACACGCAGCAGAGAGACAGAGAGGAGTGGCTGATACACGCAGCAGAGAGAGACAGAGAGACAGAGAGGAGTGGCTGATACACGCAGCAGAGAGAGCCAGAAAGACAGAGAGGAGTGGCAGGACTGGCTGATACACGCAGCAGAGAGACAGAGAGACAGAGAGGAGTGGCTGATAAACGCAGCAGAGAGAGACAGAAAGACAGAGAGGAGTGGCTGATACACACAGCAGAGAGACAGAGAGACACAGAGAGGAGTGGCTGATACACGCAGCAGAGAGACAGAGAGGAGTGGCTGATACACACAGCAGAGAGACAGAGAGGAGTGGCTGATACACGCAGCAGAGAGACAGAGAGGAGTGTCTGATACACGCAGCAGAGAGAGACAGAGAGACAGAGAGGAGTGGCTGATACACGCAGCAGAGAGACAGAGAGGAGTGGCTGATACACGCAGCAGAGAGACAGAGAGGAGTGGCTGATACACGCAGCAGAGAGACAGAGAGGAGTGGCTGATACACGCAGCAGAGAGACAGAGAGGAGTGGCTGATACACGCAGCAGAGAGAGACAGAGAGACAGAGAGGAGTGGCTGATACACGCAGCAGAGAGAGCCAGAAAGACAGAGAGGAGTGGCAGGACTGGCTGATACACGCAGCAGAGAGACAGAGAGACAGAGAGGAGTGGCTGATAAACGCAGCAGAGAGAGACAGAAAGACAGAGAGGAGTGGCTGATACACACAGCAGAGAGACAGAGAGACACAGAGAGGAGTGGCTGATACACGCAGCAGAGAGACAGAGAGGAGTGGCTGATACACGCAGCAGAGAGACAGAGAGGAGTGGCTGATACACACAGCAGAGAGACAGAGAGGAGTGGCTGATACACACAGCAGAGAGACAGAGAGGAGTGGCTGATACACGCAGCAGAGAGACAGAGAGGAGTGGCTGATACACGCAGCAGAGAGAGGCAGAGAGACAGAGAGGAGTGGCTGATACACGCAGCAGAGAGACAGAGAGGAGTGGCTGATACACGCAGCAGAGAGACAGAGAGGAGTGGCTGATACACGCAGCAGAGAGACAGAGAGGAGTGGCTGATACACGCAGCAGAGAGACAGAGAGGAGTGGCTGATACACGCAGCAGAGAGACAGAGAGGAGTGGCTGATACACGCAGCAGAGAGACAGAGAGGAGTGGCTGATACACGCAGCAGAGAGACAGAGAGGAGTGGCTGATACACGCAGCAGAGAGACAGAGAGGAGTGGCTGATACACGCAGCAGAGAGACAGAGAGGAGTGGCTGATACACGCAGCAGAGAGACAGAGAGGAGTGGCTGATACACGCAGCAGAGAGAGACAGAGAGACAGAGAGGAGTGGCTGATACACGCAGCAGAGAGAGCCAGAAAGACAGAGAGGAGTGGCAGGACTGGCTGATACACGCAGCAGAGAGACAGAGAGACAGAGAGGAGTGGCTGATAAACGCAGCAGAGAGAGACAGAAAGACAGAGAGGAGTGGCTGATACACACAGCAGAGAGTTAGAGAGACACAGAGAGGAGTGGCTGATACACGCAGCAGAGAGACAGAGAGGAGTGGCTGATACACGCAGCAGAGAGACAGAGAGGAGTGGCTGATACACACAGCAGAGAGACAGAGAGGAGTGGCTGATACACACAGCAGAGAGACAGAGAGGAGTGGCTGATACACGCAGCAGAGAGACAGAGAGGAGTGGCTGATACACACAGCAGAGAGACAGAGAGGAGTGGCTGATACACACAGCAGAGAGACAGAGAGGAGTGGCTGATACACGCAGCAGAGAGAGACAGAAAGACAGAGAGGAGTGGCTGATAAACGCAGCAGAGAGAGACAGAAAGACAGAGAGGAGTGGCTGATACACACAGCAGAGAGACAGAGAGACACAGAGAGGAGTGGCTGATACACGCAGCAGAGAGACAGAGAGGAGTGGCTGATACACGCAGCAGAGAGACAGAGAGGAGTGGCTGATACACACAGCAGAGAGACAGAGAGGAGTGGCTGATACACGCAGCAGAGAGACAGAGAGGAGTGGCTGATATAGGCAGCAGAGAGAGACAGAGAGACAGAGAGGAGTGGCTGATACACGCAGCAGAGAGAGACAGAGAGGAGTGGCTGATACACGCAGCAGAGAGAGACAGAGAGGAGTGGCTGATACACGCAGCAGAGAGAGACAGAGAGACAGAGAGGAGTGGCTGATACACGCAGCAGAGAGAGACAGAGAGACAGAGAGGAGTGGCTGATACACGCAGCAGAGAGAGACAGAGAGGAGTGGCTGATACACGCAGCAGAGAGAGACAGAGAGACAGAGAGGAGTGGCTGATACACGCAGCAGAGAGAGACAGAGAGGAGTGGCTGATACACGCAGCAGAGAGAGACAGAGAGACAGAGAGGAGTGGCTGATACACGCAGCAGAGAGAGACAGAGAGGAGTGGCTGATACACGCAGCAGAGAGACAGAGAGGAGTGGCAGGACTGGCTGCAACTAGGACCCTCCGACCCGACTCCATCCCTTCTTCAGTTGGGAGATGCACTTATATCAGGGCAGCAACAACATTGCATTATAGGTGCAGCCAGTTGAGAGAATGCCAAGAGTATGCAAAGCTGTCATCAAAGCCAGTAGCATCCCACCCTGCATCCCACCCTGCAGCCCACTGTTGACTTGCTTCTGAAGCCAAGCAGGGTTGGTCCCAAGATGGGAGACCAGATACTGCTGGAAGTGGTGATGGAGGGCCAGTAGGAGGAACTCTTTCCTCTGGTCTAAAAAAAAATATCCCAATGCCCCAGGGATTGGGGACATTGCCGTCACAGAGAGTCAGGACACCCGTTTTAACGTCCCATCTGAAAGACGGCACCCTACACAGGATGGGACGTTAAATGGGTATCCTGACTCTCTGTGGTCATTAAAGATCCCATGCTACTTATCGTAAGAGTAGGGGGTGTTAACCCCGGTGTCCTGGCTAAATTCCCAATCTGGCCCTGATACCATCACGGTCACCTAATCCTCCCCCAGCTTACAATTGGTTCATTTATCTCCTCTCCACTGTAACTATTCCCCAGCTTGTTGCTGTAAATGAGAACGTGTTCTCAGTCAACTGACCTGGTTAAATAAATAAAAAGTCAAAGGGTGACTGCTTTGAAGGATCTCAAATATAAAATCTATTTTGATTTGATTTAATACTTGTTTTTGTTTAGTACATGATTCCATATGTGTTATTTCGTAGTTTGGATGTCTTCACACAATGTAGAAAAGAGTAAAATATTAAGAAGAACCCTTGAATGAGTAGGTGTTCTACAACTTTTGACCCCGTAGTGTAATTTATAAGCTAGAAATCTTGACAGTTTGTGCCATCATCAAATCAAATCAGCTTACATCAGCTGTTATCTCAAAGTGCTGTACAGAAACCCAGCCTAAAACCCCAAACAGCAAGCAATGCAGGTGTAGAAGCACGGTGGCTCGGAAAAACTCCCTCGAAAGGCCAAAACCTAGGAAGAAACCTAGAGAGGAACCAGGCTATGAGGGGTGGCCATTCCTCTTCTGGCTGTGCCGGGTGGAAATCGTCACAGAAGTGTGCCAGGCTATCTGGTATGTCCTGAAGAACACTTTTTGTTGCTTACGTGGCATAATGATGTCAGTCTGGTACCAACCGTAACCATAAGATTATCTAAATACATGTGACTATAATATATATGATATGAAAATTATACAAGCATAGACGTTGTAATGATATATATTATATATTATATTATTATTATATTATATATTATATTATTATATATATATATATATCTGGCATCCCAAAAAAAGAGTATAGCCTAGAATGTAATACATGTGACTATAATACATATGATGTGAAAATTATACAAGCATAGACGTTGTAATGATATATATATCACATAAAAGTGATCTGGCATTCCCCAAAAAAGCCTAGAATGAAATACATGTAATTTGTAAGTCGCTCTGGATAAGAGCGTCTGCTAAATGACGTAAATGTAAATGTAAACATGGGACCAACTGAACATTAGAGTAGACCACTTTTGCAGCTTCAAATAAATGACTAAACACGTCGTATTTTCTTAATGCGTGACAGAAACACGTTACTAAAGTTCTTATACACGTGTTTTAACTTTGATTATTACAATAGAAACATAGTTGTTTACATAGGACTTGGTAAATTGCTTTATAATTGTATAATAATGGAGTCATTTCATAAAGTGGAATAAAGAACAGTCACTATTCAGCGTTGTGTACGGTAGTTACAATAACTCTCAGCTCACTGCTGTGCAATTCAAATGAAATTACCGAAAGTATTATGTAACACAATGCTAAAAAAGTTGCTTCAAAATAAATTAGTTTTATTACACAGGCACAAGAACAGTTTTATTAAAACTGTTACTGAGAATGCAAACAGTAACAAAATATGACTATCGAGTGTAGAACGCAAACGAAATATCCCCAAACTGCCTTCTTGAATCAACTACAGCCAAGGTAGGTCGAAAATCATGCTATTTTGTATTCTGGGTAAAGTATCCATTTTTAAATATGGTATTTTCCGGAGAGAAATCTTGTAAATTGGTCCATTTCGACCGGAACACAGCAAGAGGGTTAGAGATGGTATAGTGTGTGTTTGAAACAAGAACACTTACCCTCAGGACTTAGAGGTTCGACATTGTTTTTTGTTGTTTGCGAATAGCTTTGAATTTCTCAGCAGTATTTTCTAGTGTCATTAAATGAATTGCAACTTTCGACCTTTTCAGTGGCGTGTTGAAAGGGTAATACAGTAGTGGAATATCACAACTTATTTATATAAAATATCATTGGTATATTGCTTTTGATTTGATTATATACACTTGGGGCAATGGACATTCAGCATTTACACAATGTTCAGATAGAAATGTATTGTGTAGATCCAATATGACTGTCAGTTTGGAATAGGACAGGAGATTGTGTGCTCTATTCATTCTATTTCTATCTTCAATATGCACTTCCTGATACAACCCTGCCATTAGTTGAAGGTAGCCAATCCAACATGCACTTCCTGATACAACCCTGCCATTAGTTGAAGGTAGCCAATCCAACATGCACTTCCTGATATAACCCTGCCATTAGTTGAAGGTAGCCAATTCAACATGCAGTTCCAGATACAACCATGCCATTAGTTGAAGGCAGCCAATCCAACATGCACTTCCAGATACAACCCTGCCATTAGTTGAAGGTAGCCAATCCAACATGCACTTCCTGATATAACCCTGCCATTAGTTGAAGGTAGCCAATTCAACATGCAGTTCCAGATACAACCATGCCATTAGTTGAAGGCAGCCAATCCAACATGCACTTCCAGATACAACCCTGCCATTAGTTGAAGGCAGCCAATCCAACATGCACTTCCTGATATAACTTTGCCATTAGTTGAAGGCAGCCAATTCAACATGCACTTCCAGATACAAAAGGCACCTAAAGCACTCTCACACCATGAGAAACAAGAATCTCTGGTCTGACGAAACCAAGATTGAACTGTTTGGCCTGAATGCCAAGTGTCATGTCTGGAAGAAACCTGGCGCCATCACTACGGTGAAGCATGGTGGTGGCAGCATCATGCTGTGGGGATGGTTTTCATCAGCAGGGACTGCGAGACTAGTCAGAATCGAATGAAAGATGAATGGAGCAAAGAACAGAGAGATCCTTGATGAAAACCTGCTCCAGAGCGCTCATGATCTCAGCCTGGGGCTTAGGTTCACCTTCCAACAGGACAACAACTCTTAGCACAGAGCCAAGACAACGCATGAGTGGGTTCGGAACAAGTCTCTGAATGTCCTTGAACCCCATCAAATCAAATCAAATCAAATCAAATGTATTTATATTGCCCAGCTGATATCAGCTGATATCTCAAAGTGCTGTACAGAAACCCAGCCTAAAACCCCAAACAGCAAGCAATGCAGGTGTAGAAGCACGAACATCGAACATCTCTGGAGAGACCTGTAAATAGTTGTGTAGTGACTCCCCCCATCCAACCTGACAGAGCTTGAGAGGATCTGCAGAGAAGAACGGGAGAAACTCCCCTAATACAGGTGTGCCAAGCTTGTAGCGTCATACCCAAGAAGACTCGAGGCTGTAATCACTGCCGAAGGTGCTTCAACAAAGTACCGAGTAAATGGTCTGAGTACTTATGTAAATGTGATATTTTAGTTTATGTAAAAAAAAATATATATTCTAATTCCCAGTTCTTGCTTTGTCATGATGGGGTATTGTGTGTAGATTGATGAGGAAAAAATCTATTTCATCTGTTTTAGTGGGTCTGAATACTCTCAGAATGCACTGTATGTTCTCAAATAATTTTTTTAAAGTTGACACTTTCTGAGATCTGTATTCAGATCGTTTTAAAAATACGTCACTTTTGGGGATCCTTATTCAAACAGTTTGTCAACTCCAAATAATTATTTTGTCCCCCCCCAAAAAAATGTTTTAATACTTTCCACAAAGCATAGTTAAAACTATAGTTGTCCCAGGTCTGACACACACACAGACACACACACACGCCTGTTACAATGAGAAAACAAAGGATAAGGAACAAATGGCAGGTGTCCACATGAATAACAGATCACATTGATGTCTGAAGGAAGGCACATTGACACATTTAGCAGCAGTGTGACTGAATAAAATCAAAGTTTATTTGTCACGTGCACCGAATACAACAGGTGTAGACCTTACAGTGAAATGCTTACTTACAGGCTCTAACCAATTGTAATGCGATGCTACTGGTGGCAGAGAAGTCAGGCGCAGGAGAGCGGAAACTGATTTATAACGGTTGTGTTTAATAACCATAAACCACCATCAACAGAATAATACAATAAATGGGTCAAACAAAACCCAGTAACTACCAGCATACCGTGCACAAGCACAACAACAAACAATTACGGACAAGGACATGGGGGGAACAGAGGGTTAAATACACAACATGTAATTGATGGAATTGGAACCAGGTGTGATGGAAGACAAGACAAAACCAATGGAAAATGAAAAATGGATCGGCGATGGCCAGAAGGTTGGTGATGTCGACTGCCGAATGCCGCCCGAACAAGGAGAGGGACCAACTTCGGCGGAAGTCGTGACAGTACCCCCCACTTGACGCGCGGATCCAGCAGCGCGTCGACACCGGCCTCAGGTATGACCCGGAGGGCGAGGCGCAGGGTGATCCGGACGAAGACGGTGGAACTCTCACAGCATTGAAGGGTCAAACACGTCCTCCACCGGAACCCAGCATCTCTCCTCCGGACCGCATCCCTCCCACTCCACGAGGTACTGAAGGCCCCTCGCCGGACGCCTCGAATCCAGTATGGAGCGAATGGAGTACGCCGGGGCCCCCCTGATGTCCAGAGGGGGCGGAGGAACCTCCCGCACCTCAGACTCCTAGAGCGGGCCAGCCACCACCAGCCTGAGGAGAGACACATGGAACGAGAGGTTAATACGGTAATTGGGTGGAAGCTTTAACCTATAACAAACCTCGTTCACTCTCCTCAGGACCTTAAATGGCCCCACAAACCGTGGACCCAGCTTCCGGCAGGGCAGGCGGAGGAGCAGGTTTCGGGTCGAGAGCCAGACCCGGTCCCCCGGTGCGAACACCGGGGTCTCACTGCGGTGGCGATCTGCATTCTTCTTTTGGCGCGTCACGACCTGCTGAAGGTGGACACGGACGGCGTCCCATGTCTCCTCCGCGCGCCTGAACCAATCGTCCACCGCAGGAACCTCGGTCTGACTCTGATGCCAAGGCGCCAGAACCGGCTGGTACCCCAGAACGCACTGGAAGGGAGAGAGGTTAGTGGAGGAGTGGCGGAGTGGCGGAGCAAGTTCTGTGCCATCTCGGCTCAGGGCACGAACGCTGCCCACTCCCCCAGCCGGTCCTGGCAATAGGACCGCAGAAACCTACCCACATCCTGGTTCACTCTCTCCACCTGCCCATTACTGTTGGGGTGAAACCCTGAAGTAAGGCTGATCGAGACCCCCAGACGTTCCATGAACACCTTCCAGACCCTAGACGTGAACTGGGGACCCCGATCAGACACTATATCCTCAGGCACCCCGTAGTGCCGGAAGACGTGCGTAAACAAGGCCTCCGTAGTCTGTAGGGCCGTAGGGAGACCGGGCAGAGGGAGGATACGACAGGACTTAGAGAAACGATCCACAACGACCAGGATCGTGGTGTAACCCTGTGAGAGTGGAAGATCAGTCAGAAAATCCACCGACAGGTGCAACCAAGGCCGCTGTGGAACGGGTAAGGGGTGTAGCTTACCTCTGGGCAGGTGCCTAGGAGCCTTACACTGGGGGCACACCCAGCAGGAGGAAACATAAACCCTCATGTCCTTAGCCAAGGTAGGCCACCAGTACCTCCCACTCAAACAGCGCACTGTTTGACCGATCCCAGGATGACCAGAGGAGGGTGACGTGTGGGCGCAATAGATCAACCGGTCACGAACAGCAGAAGGGACGTACAGACGCTCAGCGGAACACTGGACGGGAGCGGGTTCTGCGCGTAACGCCTGCTCTATGTCCGTGTCCAGCTCCCACACTACCGGCGCCACCAGGCAGGAGGTGGGGAGTATGGGAGTGGGATCCATGGGCCGCTCCTCTGTGTCATACAGCCGGGACAGTGCGTCTGCCTTAACGTTCTGGGAGCCTGGTCTGTAGGACAGGGTAAACACAAAATGGGTGAAAAACATGGCCCACCTTGCCTGGCGAGGGTTCAGTCTCCTCGCTGACCGGATGTACTCCAGATTGCGGTGGTCAGTCCAGATGAGAAAAGGGTGTCTATCCCCCTCAAGCCAATGTCTCCACGCCTTCAAGGCCTTGACGACAGCCAACAGCTCCCGGTCCCCCACGTCATAGTTTCGCTCTACCGGGCTGAGCTTCTTCGAGAAGAAGGCACAGGGGCGGAGCTTCGGTGGTGTACCCGAGCTCTGAGAGAGCACAGCTCCTATCCCAGCCTCGGATGCGTCCACCTCCACTATGAACGCCAATGAGGGATCCGGATGGGCCAGCACGAGAGCCGAGGTGACTAAAAGCCCTGTCCGCCTCAGCCGACCACTGCAAACACACCTGCCCCCTCCTTCAGCAGTAAGGTAATGGAAGCCGCTACCTGACCAAAACCTCGGATAAACCTCCGGTATAGTTGGCAAACCCTAAGAACCTAAGACCTCAAAACTATGAATTACACATATGGAATCATGTAGTAACCAAAAAAAGTGTCAAACAAATTAAAATATATATTTTAAATAGCCACCGCCAGCTAGCCTCAGTTGTGGACAACCTGAAGAGTATATTTTCAGTTATGTTCAGCTGCACCATTATAGGGGTTCCTCGTTTAAAAGTTACATCATACTGCAGCACAGCTTGCAGGATTCTGCGGTACAGCACCTTACAGTGCATGACGTTATTGTATTTTACGGTCAGTCGGCGTGAATGCCGTAAATGCCGTTAATGCTTGTTGAAACCACCAGAGGGCATCTTTGAAGGCGTCTTTATGAAGCTTGCTTACTTTATGAAGCTCGCTTACTTTCCCAAATAATCCTAGAGGTCCATGCAGGACGGACGTTTTGATTGCTATACCCTATATGACAGACCGTAAACAAGTTAATACATTTTG
Source organism: Salmo trutta (assembly GCF_901001165.1). Taxonomy (NCBI): domain Eukaryota; kingdom Metazoa; phylum Chordata; class Actinopteri; order Salmoniformes; family Salmonidae; genus Salmo; species Salmo trutta. Next base: position 3,905,790 of record NC_042984.1, on the reverse strand, counting down.
TTTACATGAAGCAACCTCAGCTACTGTAGCACGAAGAATTACATCTTCAATGTTATTTCAAAAGAAATAGTAAAATACAGATATTCCAGTTAGTTCAGGAACAGATTCAAGGTTTTTATTGAAATGACATGGAGCTGTAGGACTAAGAGTCCTGTTTACTGTAGTCTTGTCTTGTCTTTAAAATGGTGTAAAATAGTCATATTGTTGAAAAATGGAAGTTTTCGGATTTTAGAGGAGTTTGTATTTCGCGCCACGCCCATCATTGGATATTGGAGCAGGTGTTCCGCTAGCGGAACGTCTAGATGTAAGAGGTTTTAACATAACTTACATATTGGTCACAAAGGCCTACTTCAATATATATATCAATCAATCATTTATGCATGCACGCATGTCTTCACCCCAGACAACACAAATACTTCTCGCCATGTAATTTAGTACGGAGAGCGTTTGCACATTGGCAAGATGTCGCAGAGACATCGGCATTAGATCACATTTGCCCTTCAGCCACTGTTTGGATGATGCATGTCAAAGCTGCTAAATTATACTGGCAATAATAATAAAAAATATATATATGATTTACATTTTAGTCATTTGACAGACGTCACTTACAGGAGCGAGTACATTTTCATTTTCATTTAAAAATGCGTCTCGCTCTACATGGCACTATACTAGACAATCAGTGATTTTGTTTGTGGGAAGAGATGATGAATGAAGAGAGAAGATTCGAGTTAATGTGAAGTTTAGTAGGTTATTGCTTGATTTGGAACTGTTTTTGTTTCGTATTTGATGTGACATTGTTCAGTTACAATGTATTTGTGTATTAATATGTATCCTCTCTTCCTGTGCAGTGCCTGAGATGGTGGCAGACAATCTGTTAATGATAGAGCTGCTGGAGGGCCACCACAAGTCGCTGAACCTGGATTACTCATAGGAATGACCTCATGGCCAAGCAACTGTGGACGCCATGGGCATGGCTGGATGCCACAGTGAGAAGTGCCTCCCAACACATTACAACACCTTGACAGGTTCTTCAAGATCTACCACAACACTGTGTCCATGAAGGTGCAGGTGCTGGCTGCAGAGAACCTGACGGTCAACAAGATTGTGTCCCTCCTCACACGGGTCCTCAATTAATACTTATAAAAGTCTGTAGTGTCCACTCTGTAACTCATACAGGGCCCTGTGTTTTGGTTAATCAGGTCACATGACCTGGATTTAAACCTTTAATCTTAATATCTCGGCACCTTTGTTTTACACAACTAGTTCAAGCCACTGACAGCATTTTTTAAATGTATATTCTGATTATAATAATAATTAATCTACCTTAATTGGAGTTGAGTAACTGTGTTATAATATCAAAACTAGAACAACAAGGAACTACCGTAGTCATACGGGAGACTTCTTCAAATGATATGACTAGCCACCACTAACGCTTACAACTAGGAAAGCATTAAGGCAGTTTCGCTAAGCAACATGTTTGAAGGAAAGGCAAAAGTAGAAAGTCAAGGGGTCGAATGGACCAACATGAAGGGTAAAATTGCACATTCGCTTTTTTTTTAGGGGCTGTTGGTGGCCGACTTAGTGGCCTTGTGGTTGGAGTGTCCGCCCTAAGATTGGAAGGTTGGACATTCAATCCCGTCTGAGTTAAACAAAGGAAAATAAATGGGACCAAATGTGTCTCTAGCTTCCATACGGACTATGGCTCAGCTTTCAACACCATAGTACCCTCCAAGCTCATCATTAGGCTTGGGGCCCTGGGTCTGAACCCTGCCCTGTGCAACTGGGTCCTGGACTTCCTGATAGGTCACCCAACGGTGATGAAGGTAGGAAACAACACCTCCACTCCACTGATCCTCAACCCTGGGGCCCCACAAGGGTGCATGCTCAGCCCCATCCTGTACTCCGTGTTCACCCATGACTGCATGGCCAAGCACGCCTCCAAATCAATCATCAAGTTTGTAGACGACACAACAGTAGCAGGCTTGATTACCAATGACGACGAGACAGCCTACAGGGAGGAGGTGAGGGCTCTGGGAGTGTGATGCCTGGAAAACAACCTCTCACTCAACGTCAACAAAACAAAGGAGATGATCGTGGACTTCAGGAAACAGCAGAGGTTGCACCCCCGTATCCACATCGATGGGGCCGCAGTGGAGAAGGTGGAAAGTTTCAAGTTCCTTGGCATACACATCACTAACAAACTGAAATGGACCACCCACACAGACAGTGTGGTGAAGAAGGAGCAACAGAGCCTCAGAGCCTTAAACCTCAGGAGGCAAAAGAGGTTTGGCTTGTCACCTAAAACCCTCACAGATTTTTACAGATGCACAATTGAAAGCATCCTGTTGGGCTGTATCACCGCCTGGTATGGCAACTGCACCGCCCGCAACCGCAAGGCTCTCAAGAGTGTGGTGCGGTCTGCCCAACGCATTACATGGGGCAAAATACCCGCCCTCCAGGACATCTACACCACCCGATGTCACAGGAAGGCCAAAAAAGATCATCAAGATCAACAACCACCCGAGCCACTGCCTGTTCACCCCGCTATCATCCAGAAGGTGAGGTCAGTACAGGTGCATCAAAGCTGGAAACGAGAGACTGAAAAACAGCTTCTATCTCAAGGCCATCAGACAGTTAAACCAGCCATCACTAGCACATTAGAGGCTGCTGCCTATAGGCATAGACTAGGAATCACTGGCCACTTTAAGGAATGGAACACCAGTCACTTTAATAATGTTTACATATCTGACATTACTCATTTCATATGTATATACTGTGTTCTATACTATTCTACGGTACCTTAGTGTAAGAACCGACGCTGGAGATGAGAAGCAGGTACGGAGAGTGAACATTTAATTTACCACGGACATGGAACAGGACATGGAACAGCGTCAGAACCGGGCAACACAATGACATACGACAATTAATGCTGAAGCAGTTAATAACAGAGCTGGGGAACAGACAGACAGACATAGGGGAAGAAATAACAAACAAGTGATTGAGTAAAAGGTGAGCGCAACGAATCGATGATGCGCGTGACGAGGGAAGCAGGTGTGTGTAATGCTGGGCAGCCTCGAGAGCCAGGGAGGGAGAGCTGAAGCAGGCGTAACACTTAGTCACTTTAATATTGTTTACATGTCTTGCATTTCTCATCTCATATGTATATACTGTATTCTATACTATTCTACAGTATCTTAGTCACTTAATGTTTACATATCTTGCATTTCTCATCTGTATAAAATAGTGTTCTGTACTATTTTACTGTGTCTTAGTCTGTTCCGCTCTGACATCACTTGTCCATATGTATATAGTCTTAATTCATTCCTACTTATATTTGTGTGTATTGGGTATATGTCGTGTAATGTGTTAGATATTACTTGTTAGATATTACTGCACTGTCGGAGCTAGAAACACAAGCATTTCGCTACACCCGCAATAACATCTGCTAATCACGTATATATGTGACCAATAAAATTTGATTTGAAACAAAACCAGCTAGCTAGCTTTTAAAAATAGTTTGCAAAATAAATTGACCTATTTTATTTCTCTAGCTAGCAGCAGACTACAATGTTAAAGTTACAAACTCTTAATTACAATGACAACCGCTTCCAAACATTTTTTACGAATAAGAAAGAAGCTTGCTTCCTAGCCATAAAAGAAAGACATTTAAACTTTATCCGCCATGACAGCTAACAGCTGGGCTTCTTTGGTGGACATTGTGCAAGTGGTAACCTGGCAACGCACATCGTGGTTGCGCCAGACAACACTCACTCAGAAAACACCATCTGATTGGTTGGAAGAAAGGTCCCACCTCCAAGAACTCCTGCTCTCTCTCTCGCTCGTGCTCTCTTACTCTCTGTCTCACTTTTCTTGCTTGCAAATCACTGTTTTCACATCTATAAATCTTTTTTTGTCACGGTGCTAAACAGGGCGCTAAACACTGCCAAAAGTCTGAGCGTGCGAAATTGACATGCGCAGGTGTACGTATCCAAATATCGCTTGCAAATATTAAGTTACAGGTTTGCGAATCTGATTTTAACTACAGATTATTCTTTCATGTTCACATCTCATTGGTTACACGTTTTAGAATGTGTTTACAACTAGAAATATATTCTACACGCTCAAATCACTTTGTCAATGATTTACCTCCATAGACACACACACCAAAAAACAAGCCTTCCTGTTGGGGGGGGGGGGGGGGGGGGGTGAGCACCCGATGCTGATCTAAATCTCTCTCTCTCTCTCTCTCTCTCTCTCTCTCTCTCTCTCTCTCTCTCTCTCTCTCTCTCTCTCTCTCTCTCTCTCTCTGTCTCTGTCTCTCTCTCTCTGTCTCTCTCTCTGTCTCTCTCTCTCTCTCTTTCTAGTACATTTGTCACGTATACTCTCTCTCCGGCCTCTAGGTCATCAGGCTGCTGATTATCCTCCCTCTCCGTCCTCTAGGTCATCAGACTGCTGATTATCCTCCCTCTCTGACCTCTAGGTCATCAGACTGCTGATTATCCTCCCTCTCTGACCTCTAGGTCATCAGACTGCTGATTATCCTCCCTCTCCGGCCTCTAGGTCCTCAGGCTGCTGATTATACTCCCTCTCTGACCTCTAGGTCCTCAGGCTGCTGATTATCCTCCCTCTCTGACCTCTAGGTCCTCAGGCTGCTGATTATCCTCCCTCTCTGACCTCTAGGTCATCAGGCTGCTGATTATCCTCCCTCTCTGGCCTCTAGGTCCTCAGGCTGCTGATGACCCTGCACACCTGTCACCATCGTCTTGCGCACCAGCGCCTCATGACCCTCACCTGGACTCCATCACCTCCTTGATTATCTTACCTCTATCTGCCCCTCCCCTTGGTTCTTTCCGCAGCTGTTATTGACTCTGTTTCATGTCGGTGTGTTTGTTTTTGTTTCGTGTTTATTGTTGTGTTTATTTATAAAAACACTCACTTCCTGTACTTGCTTCCCGATTCTCAGCGCACTCGTTACATACATAAATCTCCAAAACCAGCCTAATCAGCCTGAACAGTCTCTTTCATATGTGAAACAGGGTTGGAAAGGGGCAATAGGACTGAAACCCCAGTTATTAGGAAGACTAGAAATACAATATTATGACGCAGTAATAATTTTAGTCACCTCCAAAAAATTATTGGCACCCTTGATAAAGAGTGAAAATAATACCATATAAAATAAATAATAAAAATACTGAGTTATATTGTATCCTCAGAAAAATAAGTACAGTTTCCCAGAGAAAGACATTTCCTTTAACAAATAATGATTTTTTTTGAGAATACACAAAGTGCCTGAAAGAATTGCAGTGCCTTCGGAAAGTATTCAGACCCCTTGATTTTTTTCCACATTTTGGTTATGGCTTTATTCTAAAATGTATTAAATTTGTATAAATTTGTATTTATTAAATCTATTCACAATGCCCCATAATGACAAAGCAAAAACATGTTTTTAGACGTTTTCGCTAATTTATTACAAATGAAAAACAGAAGAATAACATTTACATAAGTATTCAGACACTTTACTCAGCAGATTGTTGAAGCACCTTTGGCAGCAATTACAGCCTTGAGTCTTCTTGGGTATGACGCTACAAGCTTGGTACACCTGTATTTGGGGAGTTTCTCCCATTCTTCTCTGCAGATCCTCTCAAGCTCTGTCAGGTTGGATGGGGAGCATCACTGAACAGCTATTATCAGGTCTCTCCAGAGATGTTCGATGGGGTTCAAGTCCGGGCTCTGGCTGGGCCACTCAAGGACATTCAGAGATTTGTCTTGCGTTGTCTTGGCTGTATGCTTAGGGTCATTGTCCTGTTGGTAGGTGAACCTTTGCCCCAGTCTGAGGTCCTGAGCGCTCTGGGTGAGATTTTCATGAAGGATCTCTCTGTACTTTGCTCCGTTCATCTTTGCCTCGATCCTGACTAATCTCCCAGTCCCTGCTGCTGAAGAATCCCCCACAGCATGCTGCCACCACCATGCTTCACTGTAGGGATGGTGCTAGGTTTCCTCCAGACGTGACACTTGGCATTCAGGCATTCAGGCCAAATAGTTCAAACTTGTTTTTTTTTTCAGACCATAGAATCTTGTTTCTCCATGGTCTGAGAGTCCTTTAGGTGCCTTTTGGCAAACTCCAAGCGGGCTGTCATGTGCCTTCTACTGAGGAGTGCCTTCTGTCTGGCCACACTACCATAAAGGCCTAATTGGTGGAGTTCTGCAGAGATGGTTGTCCTTCTGGAAGGTTCTCCCATCTCCACAGAGGAACTCTGGAGCTCTGTCAGAGTGACCATCGGGTTCTTGGTCACCTCCCTGACCAAGGCCCTTCTCCCCCGATTGCTCAGTTTGGCCGAGCGGCCAGCTCTAGGAAGAATCTTGGTTATTCCAAACGTTTATAGACAGGTGTGTGCCTTTCCAAACTATGTCCAATAAATTGAATGTACCACAGGTGGACTCCAGTAAAGTAGCAGAAAAATCTCAAGAATGATCAATGGAAACAGGATGCACCTGAGCTCAATTTCAAGTCTCATAGCAAAGGGTCTGAATACTTATGTAAGTCAGGTATTTCTGATTATTTTATAAATTTGCTACAATTTCTAAAAACCCGTTTATGTTTTGTCATTATGGGGTGTTGTGTGTAGATTGTTGAGGATTTTTATTTCTTTAATCCATTTTAGAATAAACCTGTAACGTAACAAAATGTGGAAAAAGTCAAGGGGTTTGAATACTCTCCGAAGGCACTCTATATAATTTCAAATAGACACAATCAAAACAGAGTGTTGAATACAACTGCTATCATCAATTGCATCGTGAGCAGTAGTATTGTGGTGGAACGCGTGGGAATACCCAAACAGGTGAAATCATACTCACATGGAGAAATTATTTTTAAAGGTATATTGTATGGTTTTTTTGAGGGTGTGATCCAAAAGGGATTTAAAAAAAAACAATTCGACATGAATCAATCAACACTTTTCAAATTTTGTAATTTTTTTTTTTTTTTTTTAAATACATCTGCGCCAAAGCATGGACATCACAAACGGACCGATGGACAAACATAGAAATGACATGTAGACATGACAGAGACCAATGGCAAATGGATTACATATTGATAGGGCTCAGAGACATAGGTTATGTCCCCAATGGTACACTCTTCCCAATGGGCTCTGGTCTAGTTACTGTACTATGTAGGGAATTGGGATTCAGCCAACAGCTCAAACAGATAGACAGTGAAATCAGCAGACAAACGGTCTAACAATCGTTCAGTGTTTAATTTAAAATCTCGGATTCGTCTGCCTTGTGGTTGACTACATTGCTTAGAGTCATGCCATGCCAGTGCGCCTCACAAACACACACACGCACATGCACGCAGACACACACACACACACACGCACGCAGACACACACACACACACATGCACACACACAAACACACACACACATGCATGCAGACACACACACACACACACGCACGCAGACACACACACACATGCACACACACACACAAACATACACACACACACATACACACACACACACAACACACACACACACACACACACAATCATGCCATGCCATGCCAGTGCGCCTCACAAACACACACACGCACGCACGCACACACCCACACACACACACACACACACGCACACACGCACCCGCGCACACGCACATGCACGCAGACACACACACACACACACACACGCACGCAGACACACACACACACATGCACACACACAAACACACACACACATGCACGCAGACACACACACACACACACACACGCACGCAGACATACACACACATGCACACACACAAACACACACACACACACACACACACACACACACACACACAATCATGCCATGCCAGTGTGCATCACCACAAACACACACACAAACAGAAACACACACTACACACACACTACACACACACAGATGAGGCAGAGTAAATAATGGATAATAACTGCACGCCCCCGATAGGTGAGAAAGGTCAACTACCTTCAGAATAAATCTACCAGAGGATTTGGCTATGGCTGCATCTCAAATGGTACCCTCTGCCCTATTCAGTGCACCCTGGTCAAAAGTAGTGCACTATATAGGGAATAGGATGACATTTAGGATGCAACTTTTGTTAGATAAATGATTGACTGTTATGGGCAAACTGCTTTGTAAAAAATAAACCAACCACAGAATATCTGGGCTATTGCCTCTGTCATAACTCTCTGAACAAATAAGTTTGGTGTGTGTGTGTGTGTGTGTGTGTGTGTGTGTGTGTGTGTGTGTGTGTGTGTGTGTGTGTGTGTGTGTGTGTGTGTGTGTGTGTGTGTGTGTGTGTCGTAGGTGGACAAGTTTAGATGTAAGCCAGTAATCACGATGCTAAGGATTTTTCAAGTTTACATTTGGGCTGCCTGGCTAGCGTCAACCATGTCATCATTATAATCATAGCCAATCAAACTCACTGGGGGATACAGTAAGTGTAATAACTGGATGTTATTGGTCAGGCCAGGGATGGATTTTTTATTTATAAAGGATCCCCATTAGTTCCTGCCAAGGCAGCAGCTACTCTTCCTGGGGTTTATTATGGATCCCCGTTAGTTCCTGCCAAGGCAGCAGCTACTCTTCCTGGGGTTTATTATGGATCCCCATTAGTTCCTGCCAAGGCTGCAGCTACTCTTCCTGGGGTTTATTATGGATCCCCATTAGTTCCTGCCAAGGCAGCAGCTACTCTTCCTGGGGTTTATTATGGATCCCCATTAGTTCCTGCCAAGGCAGCAGCTACTCTTCCTGGGGTTTATTATGGATCCCCATTAGTTCCTGCCAAGACAACAACTACTCTTCTTGGGGTTTAATATGGACCCCCATTAGTTCCTACCAAGACAGCAACTACTCTTCCTGGGGTTTATTATGGATCTTCATTAGTTCCTGCCAAGGCAGCAGCTACTCTTCCTGGTATTTATTAAGGATCCCCATTAGTTCCTGCCAAGGCAGCAGCTACTCTTCCTGGGGTTTATTATGGATCCCCATTATTTCTGGCAAAATTAAGGCAGTTATAACATGTTTAAAACCCAGTGTAATGTGTGCTCTCCGTCTGAACTTGGTCAGTACCCGTGCTGCAGCATTCTCTATGTTTTGCAGTTGGTCAATGGCTTTCCTGGGTAGACCAGACAGGTCTACCCAGGAAAGTAGTCAAGCCTGCTTGTAATAAAAGGATGAGTCTCTCTGTATCAGTCTGAGAGACTGACTCCTCAAGTGGTAAAAAGCTATTTGTTGTCACATTCCTAATATACTTCAGAATCTAAAATAACACCAAGGTTTTTTACCAGGTATTTTTGATCTACCTTAACGAAGGCTATTTGTGTGCTGTGGTGGGCATGAAAACCAGATTGGAATCTTTCAAAAATACATTTGGCACAAAAAAATCTATTTAGCTGTTTGAAAACCAATTTCTCTTATCTCTGAAATATGCCGCAAATTCGTCACATTTAGATGTGGAGGAACGTTCACATTGGTTTGGGGGGGGGGGGGGGTAGGATTTATCAGGCCGTCAAGAAGAGATGTATGGAGGATTCTAATTAATAGAAAAATGAGCCCATCTGGCATTTCTAATGGCCATGTTATATATGCCAAGTTGCTCTCTCAGAATATCATAATGTACCTGCAACTTTGACTTTGTCTACTTCCGCTCTGCCTTTCTGCAATTTCTCTTCAAGTGATTAGTTTCCTCACTCCAAGAGGCTTTCCATTTGGATGTGGACTTTTTTCAACCTTACTGGAGATCTGGCATCAATGGTTGTCCTTAATTTGTTATTAAAGTTATCAACTAAATCATCACAAGAGGAAAGCAGAATAGGTGATGTGTATTGTTCATACACAATAAAATCTGTAGCAACTTCAGAGGTAAGAGAGCGTTTCTTAATAATGCATTCAGTATTACCCTTTGATATGGGCAACAATGAATGAAAAAATACACACTGATGATCAGATAAAGCAACATCAAAATTAGAGGATATGTCAACAGAAAGCCCCTTGGTAATAACCAGGTCCAGTGTATGACCACATGTTGGATAAAGTCCATAGAGCTCAAAAGATTAATTAATTAATTAATACATTCAGTGGCCTTGGAGTCACTCTCTGTTTCAACATGAATATTAAAATCGCCCAACACAATGATTTTATCATAGTTCTCAAGGACAATAGACAATAGTTCAGATTAATCAGTAAAGAAAGTGGGGCAGAGTTTTGGTGGCCTATAATACAAGCTATCTAGGCAGCTTATCAAACACAAGCAAGACACAGATATTGGTCAGGGTATTGGCTGAAGGCAGAAAAGCCAATCAAAGTGGAACACGGGCAAACAGCTTCTCTGATGTATTTTAATAATGTAATTTTTCAGCAGTCAACGTAGTAGTGTCATTTTTCAGCAACTCAGGCTATGATATAGCTGCATAATAATAAAGCTTACATCATTACAAATGTACACGTGTGGTTAAAAAGGAGATTGTTTTGCCCCAATGCAATGTGTAGACGGATCCCTGCCTGTGCTACTGCAATATCCTTAGTTACAACAGACAGAGAAGGTTGTAGTCTCTCCTAAATAAAACTATAAATTGTATTTCTTTTTGGAATGTTTGTTCAAATAGCTGCATGTTTTTTTTCTGCAGCTCAAAAATGTGAGTCAGAGACATAGGCTACATTAGCATGGCTCAGAAGATGGTGAGTAAAGAGAGGAACGTGAACGGACAGGTAGGTTGAGCATCCGATACGTAAGAAACGTGAATGGACAGGTAGGTTGAGCATCCGATAATTAAGGAATGTGAAGGGACAGGCAGGTTGAGCATCCGATACTTAAAACCTCTTAAGGCTCGGGGGCAGTGTTCGGAAGTTCGGATAACTGATGCGCCCAAAGTAAACTGCCTGTTACTCAGGCCCAGAAGCTAGGATATGCATATAATTGGTAGCATTGGATAGAAAACACTCTAAAACTGTTAAAATAATGTCTGTGAGTATAACAGAACTGATATGGCAGGCAAAAACCCGAGGAAAATCCATCTGAAATAATTTATTTTGGAGGTCACAGGCCATTTCAATGCTAGCTTATGGGAAAAACAAATAGATAGTGTAACGGCCGTCGTTGAAGAGAGAAGGGGACCAAGGCGCAGCGGGTACGTGAATACTCATGCTTTAATTTATTTAATTAAAGTGAACACGAAAACAAGAAACAAAGAACGATAGACCGACCGTTTCACAGGCTATAATAACAGCAATGCAAAATACAACTACCCACAATGAGACAGGTGAAAACAAGCTCACTAAGTATGACTCCCAATCAGGAACAACGATGTACAGCTGCTCCTGATTGAGAGCCACACCAGGCCAACAAAGAAATACAAAACCTAGAAAACCTAGAAACCCAAAACAAGAACATACACCAAAAACCCCCGGAACACATAAATACAATACCCCTCTACATACACATAACCCCCGAACCATATAAAACAAATACCTTCTGCCAAGTCCTGACCAAACTACCATAATCAATAACCCCTATACTGGTCAGGACGTGACAGATAGGACCCAGATTGCAGTTCCTATGGCTTCCACTAGATGTCAACAGTCTTTACACATGGTTTCAGGCTTGCTTCTTGAAAAACAAACAAGTAGTTTAACCAAGGTGTCCCTCATTAGAAATGTAGTCTTGTTGCTCGTGTAAATGAGGTGCGCGCTCTTCGTTACTTATCTTCCCTATTGAACACACTATGCTCCATCTTAAATATTATTGTTTATTTAGATATTAGAGTACCTGAGGATTAATTAGAAACATTGTTTGACTTGTTTGGACGAACTTTACGGGTAACTTTTTGGACTCATTTGTATGCATGTTGAATGAGTTCATTACTGAAATCAATGGCGCCAACTAGACTGAATTCTTTGGATATAAAGAGGGACTTTATCGAACAAAAAACATTGTGTAGCTGGGACCCTTGGGATTGCAAACAGAGGAAGATCTTCGAAGTTAAGTGATTTATTTTATCGCTATTTGTAATTTTGTGACTCCTGTGCTGGTTTGAAAAAGTATTTTGATTTGGGGCGCTGTCCTCAGATAATCGCATGGTTTGCTTTCGCCGTGAAGCCTTTTTGAAATCTGACAATGCGGTTGGATTAACAAGAAGTTAAGCTTTTAAATGATGTGAGACACTTGTATTTTCATGAATGTTTAATATTACGATTTTTTTATTTTTAATTTCGCACTCTGCAATTTCATCGGATGTTGTTGTAGTGGCACGCTAGCGGGACACCAATCCCAAAAGATTTAGGAACGTGAAGGGACAGGTAGGTTGAGCATCCGATACGTAAGGAACATGAAGTGACGGGAAGGATGAGCAGCATTTAAATAAAATATCTGCGTAAAATAATACATGCGCAGAACGTGATCCGGATATTCAGCTCTGGGAAAGATCCAGGTCGGGCGGAGCGGTTACCTACGGATCCGCAGCCTCGACCAAAATAACAAAAAGGGACATAAAGTATTTGCGTATGTTATGAAAAAAGAGTATGTTCTTTCATTTCAGCATGTCTAGAAATTAACATTCAACCTTCTCCCAGGTTTTGTTTGCTTGGAAATGTTGATAATAGAGACTGTTATCAGAAGAAACTGTGTAACTTACCATTCATAGCGGCTAAGACATGTATTTGTGAATTGAAAGGCTAGTTATCATTCCACAATGTTACAAATGAATGGCAGAAATGTCAAGTTATGTACCACTAGATTTGATTTATTACAAGATTAAGGGTATACCGGGTGATTTTCATTGTGTTACCAAACCTTACCCTGTTCCCAAACCTTCCCCTGTTACCAAACTTTCCCGTTACCAAACCTTCCCGTTACCAAACCTTCCCCTGTTACCAAACCTTCCCCTCTTCCCAAACCTACACCTGTTACCAAACCTTCCCCTATTCCCAAACCTTCCCCTGTTCCCAAACCTTCCCCCATTACCAAACCTTCCCCTGTTACCAAACCTTCCCCTGTTACCAAACCTTCCCCTGTTACCAAACCTTCCCGTTACCCAACCTTCCCTTGTTACCAAACCTTCCCCTGCTAAAATAAAAGTGTGCTCCCACATGTCACTTTACCGTTGATTACAGCCATAAAAACAGCTTCTGCCAGAAGTAATACCCTTGATTACAGCCATAAAGACTTTAATCAAAACAATTAACATGTGAAAAAGGTAATCACTTGGGGAACTCTGTTTCCACACCAGTTTATTTTGGCTATAATCAACCAATTCTGATTGCAATCAGAAAAAAATAGTTTCCAGACTTTCCACTGCAAGTTGAAAACTAGGGTCCCCTTAATCGCTCTACAGGTTAAACTGGCTCTCTACATGGTATAGCTTGAAAATATACTGCTCAAAAAAATAAAGGGAACACTTAAACAACACAATGTAACTCCAAGTCAATCACACTTCTGTGAAATCAAACTGTCCACTTAGGAAGCAACACTGATTGACAATAAATTTCACATGCTGTTGTGCAAATGGAATAGACAACAGGTGGAAATTATAGGCAATAAGCAAGACACCCCCAATAAAGGAGTGGTTCTGCAGGGGGTGACCACAGACCACTTCTCAGTTCCTATGCTTCCTGGCTGATGTTTTGGTCACTTTTGAATGCTGGCGGTGCTTTCACTCTAGTGGTAGCATGAGACGGAGTCTACAACCCACACAAGTGGCTCAGGTAGTGCAGCTCATCCAGGATGGCACATCAATGCGAGCTGTGGCAAGAAGGTTTGCTGTGTCTGTCAGCGTAGTGTCCAGAGCATGGAGGCGCTACCAGGAGACAGGCCAGTACATCAGGAGATGTGGAGGAGGCCGTAGGAGGGCAACAACCCAGCAGCAGGACCGCTACCTCCGCCTTTGTGCAAGGAGGAGCAGGAGGAGCACTGCCAGAGCTCTGCAAAATGACCTCCAGCAGGCCACAAATGTGCATGTGTCTGCTCAAACGGTCAGAAACAGACTCCACGAGGGTGGTATGAGGGTCCGACGTCCACAGGTGGGGGTTGTGCTTACAGCCCAACACCGTGCAGGACGTTTGGCATTTGCCAGAGAACACCAAGATTGGCAAATTCGCCACTGGCGCCCTGTGCTCTTCACAGATGAAAGCAGGTTCACACTGAGCACATGTGACAGACGTGACAGAGTCTGGAGACGCCGTGGAGAACGTTCTGCTGCCTGCAACATCCTCCAGCATGACCGGTTTGGCGGTGGGTCAGTCATGGTGTGGGGTGGCATTTCTTTGGGGGGCCGCGCAGCCCTCCATGTGCTTGCCAGATGTAGCCTGACTGTCATTAGGTACCGAGATGAGATCCTCAGACCCCTTGTGAGACCATATGCTGGTGCGGTTGGCCCTGGGTTCCTCCTAATGCAAGACAATGCTAGACCTCATGTGGCTGGAGTGTGTCAGCAGTTCCTGCAAGAGGCAGGCATTGATGCTATGGACTGGCCCGCCCGTTCCCCAGACCTGAATCCAATTGAGCACATCTGGGACATCATGTCTCGCTCCATGCACCAATGCCACGTTGCACCACAGACTGTCCAGGAGTTGGCGGATGCTTTAGTCCAGGTCTGGGAGGAGATCCCTCAGGAGACCATCCGCCACCTCATCAGGAGCATGCCCAGGCGTTGTAGGGAGGTCATACAGGCACGTGGAGGCCACACACACTACTGAGCCTCATTTTGACTTGTTTTAAGGACATTACATCGAAGTTGGATCAGCCTGTAGTGTGGTTTTCCACTTTAATTTTGAGTGTGACTCCAAATCCAGACCTCCATGGGTTGATAAATTGGATTTCCATTGATTATTTTTGTGTGATTTTGTTGTCAGCACATTCAACTATGTAAAGAAAAAAGTATTTAATAAGATTATTTCTTTCATTCAGATCTAGGATGTGTTGTTTAAGTGTTCCCTTTATTTTTTTGAGCAGTGTATATACTATTTTGGGGTATAGGGAATAGGGTATCATTTCTGAAACAAACAATGTGTTATCAGCTGGAGTTCAAAATATGCACACTGAATACCTCTGAATCCCACTGAATCCCTCTGAATCCCACTGAATCCCACTGAATCCCTCTGAATCCCTCTGAATCCCTCTGAATCCCAGTGAATCCCAGTGAATCCCTCTGAATCCCTCTGAATCCCTCTGAATCCCACTGAATCCCTCTGCATCCCACTGAATCCCACTGAATCCATCTGAATCCAACCGAATCCCTCTGAATCCCACCGAATCCCTCCACATCCCTCCGAATCTCTCCGCATCCCTCCGCATCCCACTGAATCCCACTGAATCCCTCTGCATCCCACTGAATCCCTCTGCATCCCACTGAATCCCTCTGCATCCCTCTGCATCCCTCTGCATCCCACTGAATCCCTCTGCATCCCACTGAATCCCTCTGCATCCCTCTGCATCCCACTTCATCCCACTGAATCCCTCTGAATCCCACTGAATCCCTCTGCATCCCTCTGCATCCCACTGCATCCCTCTGCATCCCTCTGCATCCCACTGCATCCCTCTGCATCCCTCTGCATCCCACTGTATCCCACTGAATTCCACTGAATCCCTCTGCATCCCACTGAATCCCACTGAATCCCACTGAATCCCTCTGCATCCCACTGAATCCCACTGAATCCCACTGCATCCCTCTGCATCCCACTGCATCCCTCTGCATCCCTCTGCATCCCACTGCATCCCACTGAATCCCACTGAATCCCACTGAATCCCACTGAATCCCTCTGCATCCCACTGCATCCCACTGAATCCCACTGCATCCCACTGAATCCCACTGAATCCCTCTGCATCCCTCTGCATCCCACTGCATCCCTCTGCATCCCACTGAATCCCTCTGCATCCCACTGAATCCCTCTGCATCCCTCTGCATCCCACTGAATCCCTCTGCATCCCTCTGCATCCCTCTGCATCCCTCTGCATCCCTCTGCATCCCTCTGCATCCCACTGAATCCCCCTGACCACTGGACATCCTTTTGCTTCCCTCTGCTTCAGTTACATTACTGACAGACATCTAGCTATGTTTGTATTTTAATCTATCTACAGTAACACTGTGTTCTAAAATGACACTCTTTTCCCTATATAGTGCACTACTTTCACCAGGGCCCATAGTGCACTATGTAGGGAATAGGGTGGAATTTGGGATGCAACCTAAATCTATGTTATTACAATAAGAATAACAACTTGGATGTAAATGAAATGTTGTCTATTGACAGCAATGCATTCTCTCTCTCTCTCTCTCTCTCTGGGGAAATGGGATTGAAGCAGCAACAGACACACACGTGAGAGAGGAGAGGAGCAGGGGGAGGAGAGGAGGGGTGGAGAGGAGGAACAGGGTGAGGAGAGGAGGGGTGGAGAGGAGGAGCAGGGTGAGGAGAGGAGGGGTGGAGAGGAGGAGCAGGAGGAAAGGAGTGGAAGAGAAAGGAGAGATTTTGAAAGGAAAGGGGCGGAAAGGAAATTAAAGAAAAGGAGAGGAAAGGACAGGAGAGGAGACTAGGAGAGGAGTGGACAGGACAGGAGGGGAGAGGAGAGGAGAGGACAGGACAGGACAGGACAGGACAGGAGAGGAGAGGAGAGGAGAGGAGAGGAGAGGAGAGGAGAGGAGAGGACAGGACAGGACAGGACAGGACAGGAGAGGAGAGGAGAGGAGAGGAGAGGAGAGGAGAGGAGAGGAGAGGAGAGGAGAGGAGAGGACAGGACAGGACAGGACAGGAGAGGAGAGGAGAGGAGAGGAGAGGAGAGGAGACTAGGAGAGGAGTGGAAAGGAGAGGAGAGGAAAGGAAAGGAAATTAGGGGAAAGGAGAGGAAAGGATAGGATAGGAAAGGAAAGGAG
>NC_042984.1:3853918-3883918 GCF_901001165.1 Salmo trutta | reverse complement strand
TATAGAACTCGTTTTACTGTGGATACAAATACATTTGTACCTGTTTCCTCCAGCATCTTCACAAGGTCCTTTGCTGTTGTTCTGGGATAGATTTGCACTTTTCGCAAACCAAAGTACGTTCATCTTTAGGAAACAGAATGCGTCACCTTCCTGAGCGGTATGACGGCTGCGTGGTCCCATGATGTTTATATCCCATGGTGTTTAGACAGGATTGTGTCGAGGCACAGTTCTGGGAAAGTCACGTATTCTCCCTCTCCGGCGCTCCAGATCACCAAGCTGCTCGTTATGGCGCACACCTGTCACCATCGTTATGCGCACCTTCGCCTCACGACACTCACCTGGACTCCATCACCTGCCTGATTAAAGATTTGGCATGGGTCCTCAGATCCTGAAACGGTTCTACAGCTGCAACATCGAGAGTATCCTGACTGGTTGCATCACTGCCTGGTACAGCAATTGCTCGGCCTCCTACCGCAAGGCACTACAAAGGGTAACGAGAACGGCCCTATACATCACTGGGGCTAAGCTGCCTGCCAACCAGGACGTCTACACCAGGCGGTGTCAGATGAAGGCCCTAAAAATTATCAAAGACCCCACTGTTATCTCTACTACCGCATGGCAAGTTGTACCAGAGTGCCAAGTCTAGGACAAAAAGGCTTCTCAACAGTTTTTACTGTCAAGCCATAAGATTCCTGAACAGGTAATCAAATTGCTACCCGGACTACTTGCATTGTGTGCCCCCCGCCCCCAACCCCTCTTTTACGCTGCTGCTACTCTCTGTTTATCGTATATGCATAGTCACATTAACCATATCTACATGTACATACTTCCTCAATCAGCCTGACTAACCGGTGCCTGTATATAGCCTCGCTACTTTAATAGCCTGTATTTTTACCGTTGTTTTATTTCTTTACTTACCTTTTGTTCACCTAATACCTTTTTTGCACTGTTGGTTAAAGCCTGTAAGTAAACATTTCACTGTAAGTTCTACCTACACCGGTTGTATTCGGCGCACGTGACAAATAAACTTTGATTTGATTTGATTACCTTCCCTATATATGTCACTCCCTTTGGTTCTTCCCTGTATCCTTTTCAGTGTTTAATGTCTTTACGGTACCTGTGTTTCTTGTATTTGTTCTATGTTAATTTATTCATTAAATACATTCCCTGAACTTGCTTCCCGACTCCCAGCATACACATTACAGGGGACGGGTACCAAAGCATTTCTGCAGCATTGAAGGTCCCCAAAAATATAGTGGCCTCCATCATTCTTAAATGGAAGAAGTTTGGAACCACCAAGACTCTTCTCAGAGCTGGCTGCCCGGCCAAACTGAGCAATCGGTGGAGAAGGGCCTTGGTCAGGGAGGTGACCAAGAACCCGATGGTCAATCTGACAGAGCTCCAGAGTTCCTCTGTGGAGATGGGAGAACCTTCCAGAAGGACAAACATCTCTGCAGCAATAAACCAATCAGGCCTTTATTGTAGAGTGGCCAGACGGAAGCCACTCCTCAGTAAAAGGCACATGACGGCCCACATGAAGTTTGACAATAGGACCCTCAGACCATAAGAATCAGGTTCCTCTGGTCTGATGAAACCAAGATTGAACTCCTTGGACTGAATGCCAAGCGTCACGTCTGTAGGAAATGTATCACCATCCCAGCGGTGAAGCATTGTGGTGGCAGCATCATGCTGTGGGGATGTTTTTCAGCGGCAGGGACTGACAGACTAGTCAGGGTTGAAGGAAAGATGACCATAGCAAAGTACAGAGAGATCCTTGTTGAAATTATGCTCCAGAGCACTCAGGACCTCAGACTGGGGCGAAGGTTCACCTTCCAAAAGGACAATGACCCTAATCACACAGCCAAGACAATGCAGAACAAGTCTCTGAATGTCCTTGAGTGGCCCAGACAGAGCCTGGACTTGAACCCCATCGAACATCTCTGGAGAGACCTGAAAATAGCTGTGCAGCAACTCTCCCCATCCAATCTGACAGAACTTGAGAAGATCTGCAGAGAAGAATGGGAGAAACTCCCCAAATACAGGTGTGCCAAGCTTGTAGCATCATACACAAGAAGACACGAGGCTGTAATCGCTGCCAAAGGGGCTTCAACAAAGTACTGAGTAAAGGGTCTGAATACTAAGGTAAATGTAATATTTCAGTTTTTCTATTTTTAATACATTTGCAAAATAAAAAATAAAACTGTTTTTGCTTTGTCGTTTTTGGGTTTGAAGATTGATCAGGGAAAATAATAATAATCTGAACAAAGCTGTAATGTAATTTTTTGGGGAAAAAGTCAAAGGGTCTGAATACCTTCGAATGCACTGTTGGTAGGGATAAAGTGACTAGACAACTATATAACTAACTATTTAGCAGTTTTATAGCTTTGGGGTAGAAGCTGTTTAGGGTCCTGTTAGTTCCAGACTTGGTGCATCGGTACCACTTGCCGAGCGTTAGTAGAGAGAACAGCCTATGACTAGGGTGGCTAGTGTCTTTGACAATTTGTAGTGCCTTCCTCTGACAATGCACGGTATAGAGGTCGTGAATGGCAAAGATCTCATGTGGACCATGATCGTTCTTTAGTGATGTGGACACCAAGAAACTTGAAGCTCTCGGCCATCCATTTCCTGTAGTCGACAATCAGCTCCTTTGTCTTGCTGACGTTGAGGGAGAGGTCTCTGACCTCTTCCCTGTAGGCTCTCTCATTGATGATCAGGCCTACCACTGTCATGTCATCTGCAAACTTAATGATGGTGTTGGAGTTGTGTGTGGACACGCAGTTGTGGTTGAACAGGGAGTACAGAAGGGAACAAAGCACTCATCCCTGAGGGGGCCCTGTGTTGAGGGTCAGTGTGGCAGATGTGTTGTTGCCTACCCTTACCACCTGGGGGCGACCTGTCAAGAAGCTCAGGATCCAGTTGTACAGGGAGGTGTATAATCCCATAGTCCTTAGCTTAGTAATGAGCTTAGAGGGCACTATGATGTTGAACTTTGAGCTGTAGTCAAGGAATAGCATTCTCACATAAGTGGTCCTTTTGTCCAGGTGGGAAAGGGCAGTATGGGGTATGCAATGTAGATTATGTCATATGTGGCTCTGTTCTGGCAGTATGCAAATTGGAGTGGTTCCAGGGTGTCTGGGTTGATGTTGGTGATGTGAGCCATGACCATTCTTTCAAAGTATTTTATGACTACAGATGTGAGTGCAATGGGGCGATAGTCATTTAGACAGGTTACCTTGGCATTCTTGGGCACATGGATTATGTTATTGAAGACACATACCAATGGTCAGGTTGTGCTCTGAGGACGCATCCTTGTAATCCTTCTGGCCCAGCGGCCTTGTGAATGTTAACCTGTATAAAGTTCTTACTTAAATCGGCTACGGATAGCGTGATCACACAGTCATCCGTAACATCTGGTGCCCTCATGCAAGGTTCAGTGTTTCTAGCCTTGAAGCACCCATATAAGTTATTTCCCTCGTCTGGTAGGTTCACATCACTGGACTGCTCGTGGCTGTGTATCCTTTTTAAATCTGTGATAGTTTGCGAGCCCTGCCACATCCAACAAGCATCAGAGCCAGTGTAGTAGGATTTGATCTTGGTCCTGTATTGATGCTTTGCATGTTTGATTATTCATCGGAAGGCAAAGCATGATTTTTTTTTATAGGCATCGAGATTAGTTTCCCGGTCATTGAAAGCGGCAGCTCTAGCCTTTAGGCCAGTGCGGATATTGCCTGTAATCCATGGCTTCTGGTTGGGATATGTACGTACAGTCACTATGGGAAAGTGGTCAGTTTCATCAGACCACTTCCATATTGAGTTTTTGTTTGTAAACAGATATTAGATAGGTCGAGGGAGAGCTTTGAAACGTGTCTCTGTGTGTGGAGTGCAAGTGATCTAGAATTTATTTTTCACCTCTAGTGGCATGTTGATAGAAATTAAGTAAAACAGATTTCAGTTTTTCGGCATTAAAGTCACAAACCTGTAGATGCTTCTGTGTGTAATATTTTTCTGTTTTCAAAAACGGTTTGGAGGGGTACTACACGAATGCCTCTGTGTTGTAGGTTTTGGTTTTTAAACCCAGTTGCTAGGCTTAGAGCTGAGGGGCCTCCTGCTGAGTCTAAATGACAAGACCGTGCTGAGAGTGGGCAGGGAGTCACCTCTAAAGTCCATGGCTTGGTGGTTGGTAGATCCACTCCACAGGTAAAGCTGCCCAGCTAGATATTAAGTAAGCATGAGTCACTGTTTGTGTGTGTGTGTGTGTGTGTGTGTGTGTGTGTGTGTGTGTGTGTGTGTGTGTGTGTGTGTGTGTGTGACATTATTAAATAAGCCTGTTGAGAGCCTGAGGCACTGCACACCTGGAGCTGTTTAAAGGCATCAACATCACAGAGGTAGAATCTGCTTGGGAGACAGAGCCACCATGAACCTCTCCTCCAGCGTAGAGAACCTCTCTTCCCAGGGCAAAGCCCAGTTTATCACATCCCAACATCCTCTCTCTGTTGTGTGGTGACAACGTGACAGTGTATGACAAGTCGGCTTAGTGTCCTACAAGCCCATGCTTCTGGTTGTTCTTCACATGCCTCTCTTTTTTACACTCACGGTGTATGAGAGGGTTCAATTGCTTCCACCTGAGTATATACCTCTTACCCCTGCATCACAGCATTGTTATATCAAGCTCCATTCAGCTGTTCTCTCTCTGTCTCTTTCTCTGTACAAACCAAGATATCTAAGTATCTAAAGTACTTTTAAAAAGTTACAGTGCAGCTACAAAGATCCCGAGATAAAAGCTTTGCCTGTCAGCTTCTTCTGCTTTACGTTTCCGGTATGTGGGCAAGATGGGGCATACTGTAGGTCTGATCTGAGGGGGCCTATATGGGGGGTGGACATCTATCTATCTCTCTCTCTCTCTCTCCTTCGCTCTCTCCTTCTCTCTCTCTCTCTATCTCTCTCTCTCTCTCTCTCTCCTTCGCTCTCTCTTTCTCTCTCTCTCTCTCTCTCTCTACTTCTCTCTCTCAATTCAATTTAAGGGGCTTTATTGGCATGGGAAACATATGTTTCCAAGATAATAAACCAATGTGAAATCAACTATAAAAAAATGTACAGTAAAAATTACACTCAGAAGTTCCAAAAGAATAAAGACATTTAAAATGTCAAATTATGTCTATCAGTGGAAGCTGCTGAAGGGAGAACGGCTCATAATAATGGCTGAAATGGAGCACATGGAATGGCATCAAAGACATGAAAACCATGTGTTTGATGTATTTGATACCATTCCACTTATTTTGCTCCAGCCATTACCACAAGCCTGTCCTCCCAATTAAGGTGCCACCAACCTCCTATGATGTCTATATACAGTGTTGTAACGATGTGCAAATAGTTAAAGTACAAAAGAGAGCATAAATAAACATAAATATTGGTTGTATTTACAATGGTGTTTGTTCTTTACTGGTTGCCCTTTTCTTGTGGCAACAGGTCACACATATTGCTGCTGTGATGGAACACTGGTATTTCACCCGATACATATGGGAGTTTATCAAAATTGGATTTGATTTTGGATTTATTGTGGGTCTGTGTGATCTGAAGGAAATATGTGTCTCTAATATGGTCATACATTTGGCAGGAGGTTAGGAAATGCAGCTCAGTTTCCACCTCATTTGGTGGGCAATGTGCACATAGCCTGTCTTCTCTTGAGAGCCATGCAGGTCTGCCAATGGCAGCATTTCTTAATAGCAAAGTTATGCTCACAGAATCTGTTGAAAAAGAGAGATACTTTGAAAAAAGTATCATTTTCAATTAATCAAAAATGAGACATGGCAATTTGCACAAAGGCAAAAAGGCAATTTTTAAACTATGGATGAGCTTTTAGTAATCTACTCGAGAACCATTTAGGGTTCAAATAAAACTTTTGAATAAGTAAAGCTTTTAGAACGAGGTTTACTGCTTTTATATGTATATTATTTTATCTCAACCCACCCAATTCGTATTCATTACATAGATAGGCACGTTTTATTTTGTCTGGTTTAGCTTCCCAGATAAATCAAAATATTATTTGCTCATATGATTTGACAAATGAATCATCAGGAGTAGGCAGTGTCATAAGTAAGTGAGTAAACTGAGATATGACTAAGGAGTTAATCAGGGCATTTTTTCCATAAATAGACAGGTATTTACCTCTCCATGGTTGCAGGATCTTGTCAATTTTTACACGTTTTCTATTGAAATTCATTGTGGAGAGCTTATTTATATCTTTTGTGAATACCGAGTATGTCTACTTCACCATCAGACCATTTCATAGGTAAGCTGCAGGGTAATGTAAAAGTTTTATTTTTTAAAGATCCAATACATAATAGTGTACACTTATCATTAGGTTTTAGTCCAGAGAGTACAGAAAAGTTATCTAGATCTTCAATGACACATTGCAGGGATCTTGCTTGCGGACTTAATATAAAAATTGAGTCATCAGCATACATGGACACCTTTGTTTTTAAGCCTTGGATTTCTAATCCTCTAATGTTGCAATTTGATCGGATTTTAATTGCTAGCATTTCGATGGCCATAACGACTAGATATGGTGACAGCGGACACCCTTGTTTAACTCCTCTTGACAATTCAAAACTCTCTGAGAAGTAGCCGTTATATACTATTTTACACCTGGGGTTGCTATACATTATTTTTACCCATTGGGAATTACCGAAATTGAAAAAATCCAGGCATTTATAATTAAAATCCAGTCTTACTTTATCAAATGCCTTTTCAAAATCCACTATAAATAACATTCCTGGCTTCTTATATGTTTCATGATATTCTATTATTTAAAGTAGTTTTCGTATATTATCTCCAATGTATCGTCCATATAAAAAACCTGTCTGATCAGGGTGAACAATACCTGGTAAAACCCTTTTAATTCTGAGTGCTATGCATTTCGCTAGTATTTTTGCATCACAACATTGAAGTGTAAGGGGCCTCCA
Organism: Salmo trutta; assembly: GCF_901001165.1. Taxonomy (NCBI): domain Eukaryota; kingdom Metazoa; phylum Chordata; class Actinopteri; order Salmoniformes; family Salmonidae; genus Salmo; species Salmo trutta. The sequence continues at coordinate 3,876,956 of NC_042984.1, read as the reverse complement.
GTTTTTTTAGATAGACTGGGTCTTTATATTTGCCATCTGGGTCTTGTTTTAATAATAGAGATATCAGACCTTCCTGCTGAGTACCTGACAGACTACTATAGGAGTAGTTAAGTAAAACAATCTAACAATGGAGCTTTTAGTATATCAAAAAAGGCTTGATATACCTCTACCAGTATGCCATCAAGCCCTGGGGTTTTTCCAGACTGAAAGGATTTAATAGCCTCAAAAAGTTATTCCTCTGTAATTTGGTCTTCGCACTGATCTTTCAGTACATTTAGTTAATTTTCCATTTTTTATATTATTTGGAAAGAATTCCGTAATCTTCATTCAGTGGGAAAGGATGAGACGGAAAAGAGAACATCTGACTAAAATAATTAGCTTCCTCTTTTAAAATATCATTCGAAGAATCATAGTTGACTCCGTCTTCAGTAACGAGTTTCTGCAAATTATTTTTGTTAGCGTTCCTGTATTCAGGAAGAATTTTGTGCATTTTTCTCCAAGCGTGTGCAAAGCTGTCATCAAGGCAAAGGGTGGCTACTTTGAAAAATCTAAAATCAAAACTATATTTTGATTTGTTTAACACTTTTTTGGTTACTACATGATTCATATGTGCAATTTCATAGTTGTGATGTCTTCACTATTATTTTACAATGTAGAAAATAGTCAAAATAAAGAAAAGGCAAGGCTTGCAAACTATTACAGACTACAAAGGGAAGCACAGCCGCGAACTGCCCAGTGACACAAGCCTACCAGACACGCTAAATCACTTCTATGCTCGCTTCGAAGCAAGCAACACTGAGGCATGCATGAGAGCATCAGCTGTAAACGGACGACTGTGTGATCACGCTCTCCATAGCCGACGAGAGTAAGACCTTTAAACAGGTCAACATACACAAGGCTGCGGGGCCAGACGGATTACCAGGACGTGTGCTCCGGGCATGTACTGACCAACTGGCAGGTGTCTTCACTGACATTTTCAACATGTCCCTGATTGAGTCTGTAAAACCAACATGTTTCAAGCAGGCCACCATAGTCCCTGTGCCCAAGAGCACAAAAGCAACCTGCCTAAATGGCTACAGACTCGTAGCACTCATGTCCGTAGCCATGAAGGGCTTTGAAAGGTTGGTTTGGCTCACATCAATACCATTATCCCAGAAACCCTAGACCCACTCCAATTTGCATACCGCCCAAACAGATCCGCAGATGATGCAATCTCTATTGTACTCCACACTGCCCTTTCCCACCTGGACAAAAGGAACACTTATGTGAGAATGCTATTCATTGACTACAGCTCAGCGTTCAACACCATAGTGCCCTCAAAGCTCATCACTAAGCTAAGGATCCTGGGACTAAACACCTCCCTCTGCAACTGGATCCTGGACTTCCTGATGGGCCACCCCCAGGTGGTGAGGGTAGGTAGCAACATGTCTGCCACACTGATCCTCAACACTGGATCCCCCCAGGGCTGCGTGCTCAGTCCCCTCCTGTACTCCCTGTTCATCCATGACTGCATGGCCAGGCACAACTCCAACACTATCATTACGTTTGCAGACGAAACAACAGTGGTAGGCCTGATCACCGACAACCACGAGACAGGAGGTCAGAGATCTGGCCGGGTGGTGCCAGAATAACAACTATCCATCAGTGTAACCAAGACTAAGGAGATGATTGCGGACTACAGGAAAAGGAAGACCGAGCATGCCCCCATTCTCATCGACGGGGCTGTAGTGGAGCAGGTTGATAGCTTCAAGTTCCTTGGTGTCCACATCACCAACAAACTAGAATGGTCCAAACACACCAAGACAGTCGTGAAGAGGGCACGACAAAGCCTATTCCCCCTCAGGAAACTAAAAAGATTTGGCATGGGTCCTGAGATCCTCAAAAGGTTCTACAGCTGCAACATCAAGAGCATCCTGACTGGTTGCATCACTGCCTGGTACGGCAACTGCTTGGCCTCTGTCCACAAGGCACTACAGAGGGTAATGCGTACGGCCCAGTACATCAATGGGGCTAAGCTGCCTGCCATCCAGGACCACTACACCAGGTGGGGTCAGAGGAAAGCCCTAAAAATTGTCAAAGACCCCAGCCACCCCAGTCATAGACTGTTCTCTCTACTACCGCATGGCAAGCGGTACTGGAGTGCCAAGTCTAGGACAAAAAGGCTTCTCAACAGTTTTTACCCCCAAGCCATAAGACTCCTGAACAGGTAATCAAATGTATACCCGGACTATTTGCATTGCGTGCCCCCCCAAACCATCTTTTACGCTGCTGCTACTCTCTGTTTATCATATATGCATAGTCACTTTAACTATACATTCATGTACATATGGACATACTACCTCAATTGGCCCGACCAACCAGTGCTCCCGCACATTGGCCAACCGGGCTATCTGCATTGTCCCGCCACCCACCAACCCCTCTTTACGCTACTGCTACTCTGTTCATCATATATGCATAGTCACATTAACCATATCTACATGTACATACTACCTCAATCAGCCTGACTAACCGGTGCCTGTATGTAGCCTCGCTACTTTTATAGCCTCGCTACTGTATATAGCCTGTCTTTTTACTGTTGTTTTACCTACCTATTGTTCACCTAATACCTTTTTTGCACTATTGGTTAGAGCCTGTAAGTAAGCATTTCACTGTAAGGACTATGTATTCGGCGCACAAGACAAATAAACTTTGATTTGATTTGAAAACCCTTGAATGAGTAGGTGTGTCCAATCTTTTGACTCTATGATGAGCCATATAGTGGTTGGTCGATCTGATTTGAGATTAACAGACATCTTTTGGACTTTAAAAACATCCAATACATCCATATATTGACCAGCATTTCCAGAGAAATTCTCTTTTGGTTATACACCATTTAATAGCTTTTTGAGGAGGAGCAGAATACAGTAGAGTACAACACAGTAGAGTACAGTAGAGTACAACACAGTAGAGTACAGTAGAGTACAACACAGTAGAGTACAGTAGAGTAGAATACAGTACAGTATAGTAGAGTACAACACAGTAGAGTACAACACAGTGGAGTACAGGCAAGTAGAATACAGTAGAGTATAGTAGAGTACAACACAGTAGAGTACAGTAGAGTTGAATACAGTAGAATACAGTAAAGTACAACACAGTATAGTATAATACAGTAGAGTACAACACAGTAGAGTACAGTAGAATACAGTAGAGTACAGTAGAGTAGAATACAGTAGAGTACAACACAGTAGAGTACAACACAGTAGAGTACAGTAGAATAAAGTAGAGTACAGTAGAATACATTACAGCACAGTAGAGTACAGTAGAATACAGTAGAGTTCAGTAGAGTACAGTAGAATAATTAGAGTAAAACACAGTAGAGTACAGTAGAGTACAACACAGTAGAGTACCACACAGTAGAGTACAGTAGAATACAGTAGAGTTCAGTAGAGTACAGTAGAGTACAGTAGAGTACAGTAGAGTACAGTAGAATAATTAGAGTAAAACACAGTAGAGTACAGTAGAGTACAACACAGTACAATAGAATACAGTAGAGTACAGTAGAATACGGTAGAGCACAACACTGTAGAGTACAACACATTAGAGTACAACACAGTACAGTAGAATACAGTACAACACAGAGTAGAATACAGGAGAGTAGAATACAGTAGAGTACAACACAGAGTAGAAACACATTAGAGTAGAATACAGTAGAGTAGAATACAGTACAGTAGAACACAGTACAACACAGTAGAATACAGTAGAGTAGAATACAGTACAGTAGAACACAGTACAACACAGTAGAATACAGTAGAGTAGAATACAGTAGAGTAGAACACAGTACAGTAGAATACAGTAGAGTAGAATACAGTACAGTACAATAGAATACAGTAGAGTATAGTAGAATACGGTAGAGTACAACACAGTAGAGTAAAACACAGTAGAATAGAATACAGTAGAGTACAGTAGAATACAGTAGAGTACAGTAGAATACAGTAGAGTACATAACAGTAGAATAGAATACAGAAGAGTACAGTAGAGTAGAGCACAGTACAATAGAATACAGTACAGTACAACACAACACAGTAGAAAAAAGCACAGTAGAGTACGGTAGAGTACAACACAGTAGAGCACAGTAGAATACAGTAGAGTACAGTGGAGTACACAAGAATACAGTAGAGTACAGTAGAATACAGTAGAGTACAGTAGAGTACACAATAATGCAGTAGAGTACAGTAGAATACAGTAGAGTGCCACACAGTAGAGTACAGTAGAGTACAACACAGTAGAGTACATTAGAGTACAGCAGAATACAGTAGGGTAGAATACAGTAGATTAGAACACAGCAGAGTACAACCCAGTAGAGTACAGTAGAATACAGTAGGGTAGAATACAGTAGAATACAGTATAGTAGAACACAGTAGAGTACAACACAGTAGAGTACAGTAGAATACAGTACAGTAGATATGATCGGTGCAATACTGTACTCTACTCTTGTGTGCTCTACGGTACTGTACTATACAGTACTTTACTGTGCTGTCCAAACCCGTGAAACACAGGTTGGTGCTCGTTGGGTGATGAAGGTAGGTGGTAGGCGTCAGTGAGAGCCATGAGAGAGAGAGAGAGAGAGAGAGAGAGAGAGAGAGAGAGAGAGAGAGAGAGAGAGGACAGTAGCAGGAGACACTATGAGCTGAACATAACAGTATGTCAGTGGAAGAGAGGACAGTAACAGGAGACACTATGAGCTGAACATAACAGTATGTCAGTGGAAGAGAGGACAGTAACAGGAGACACTATGAGCTGAACATAACAGTGGAAGAGAGGACAGTAGCAGGAGACACTATGAGCTGAACATAACAGTATGTCAGTGGAAGAGAGGACAGTAACAGGAGACACTATGAGCTGAACATAACAGTATGTCAGTGGAAGAGAGGACAGTAACAGGAGACACTATGAGCTGAACATAACAGTATGTCAGTGGAAGAGAGGACAGTAACAGGAGACACTATGAGCTGAACATAACAGTATGTCAGTGGAAGAGAGGACAGTAACAGGAGACACTATGAGCTGAACATAACAGTGGAAGAGAGGACAGTAACAGGAGACACTATGAGCTGAACATAACAGTATGTCAGTGGAAGAGAGGACAGTAACAGGAGACACTATGAGCTGAACATAACAGTGGAAGAGAGGACAGTAGCAGGAGACACTATGAGCTGAACATAACAGTATGTCAGTGGAAGAGAGGACAGTAACAGGAGACACTATGAGCTGAACATAACAGTATGTCAGTGGAAGAGAGGACAGTAACAGGAGACACTATGAGCTGAACATAACAGTCAGTGGAAGAGAGGACAGTAACAGGAGACACTATGAGCTGAACATAACAGTATGTCAGTGGAAGAGAGGACAGTAACAGGAGACACTATGAGCTGAACATAACAGTATGTCAGTGGAAGAGAGGACAGTAACAGGAGACACTATGAGCTGAACATAACTGTCAGTGGAAGAGAGGACAGTAACAGATGATCCAACTGTGGTTTGTGACTATTATAATTTCCTATTCAATTGCAATAACCGATTTGGAAACAGAATTCCGAGTTTTATTCACTTAAAAATTGAAATCAGTAAAAACACTATAATTTATTGGCAGGTTCTACCTTTAAGTTGTTACTTGATGATCCTCGTCATGATGAAAATAAATGAGAATATATGTGGGGTTTTAGGTAAAGGAATTACAAGGCACAAGGCAATGTTTCTTAAAGTTACAGAAGGCAAATACTGTCTCCAAAACTAAATAAGTGTTGATATTTGTTTGGGAGGTTTCAGCATTAGTGTGTTTTGATATATTTCTAATACCATTTAAGACGGTTTCCTGTAGACGGTTTCTGGTAAACGGTTTCCGGTAAACGGTTTCCGGTAGACGGTTTCCGGTAAACGGTTTCCTGTAAACGGTTTCCTGTAGATGGTTTCCTGTAGACGGTTTCCTGTAGATGGTTTTCGGTAAACGGTTTCCTGTAGACGGTTTCCGGTAAACGGTTTCTGGTAAACAGTTTCCGGTAGACGGTTTCCTGTATATGGTTTCCTGTAGACGGTTTCCGGTAAACGGTTTCTGGTAAACGGTTTCCGGTAAACGGTTTCCGGTAAATGGTTTCCTGTAGATGGTTTCCGGTAAACGGTTTCCGGTAAACAGTTTCCGGTAAACGGTTTCCTGTAGATGGTTTCCTGTAGACGGGTTCCGGTAGGTGTTTTTGTAAGACCCCTTTCCCATCTGCTTGACCTGAAATCAAAACCTTTGCTTATTCTACATTTTTAGGATTTGAAAATCGTTGAAAGATATTCGCCTTAATGTCTCAAAAATATAGACTTAACTTTTATTTGACATCCAATGTGACATGCTCTATAAACTTTGCATGTTGGTGCTCACGGGTGGAAATCTCCAAGAAACGCTAAATCTTTTTTCCCAAGCTTTAAATCATATTTTCTAATCGAAGGAAAGATGAGAGAAGCTTTGAACCAAGGGTTGGCTGACGGCACTTTAAATCAGAGGACGTGGCTGATAGTAACGGCTGGAACGGAATCAAAAGGAACAGTATCAAAACGCATCAACTAAATAGTTTGATAACATTCAATTTATTCCATTTCAGCCATTACTATAAGCCCCGTCCTCCCCTCACCAGCCTCCACTGTTCTGAACTGAACTAGAGTGGACTTGCTGTAAAGGACTGTGCTTTGTGGTAATCCAATTCATCAGATGATTCATGCCACTTGACCTTTAATCAATATTACATCGTGATTAAAAAAAAAATGTTTATAATGACTATAGGGATTGACACGTTTCCTTACACTAGGAGTCACACTAGATGGCTGAGTGCACTACTTTTGACCATGCACCCTAGTACTGTCACCCTAGTACTGTCACCCTAGTACTGTCACCCTAGTACTGGCACCCTAGTACTGTCACCCTAGTACTGTCACCCTAGTACTGTCACCCTAGTACTGGCACCCTAGTACTGTCACCCTAGTACTGTCACCCTAGTACTGTCACCATAGTACTGTCACCCTAGTACTGTCACCCTAGTACTGGCACCCTAGTACTGTCACCCTAGTACTGGCACCCTAGTACTGTCACCCTAGTACTGTCACCCTAGTACTTTCTCCCTAGTACTGTCACCCTAGTACTGGCACCCTAGTACTGTCACCCTAGTATTGTCTAGTACTGTCACCCTAGTACTGTCACCCTAGTACTGGCACCCTAGTACTGGCACCCTAGTACTGGCACCCTAGTACTGTCACCCTAGTACTGGCACCCTATTACTGTCACCCTAGTACTGTCTAGTACTGTCACCCTAGTACTGTCACCCTAGTACTGGCACCCTAGTACTGGCACCCTAGTACTGTCACCCTAGTACTGGCACCCTAGTACTGGCACCCTAGTACTGTCACCCTAGTACTGTCACCCTAGTACTGGCACCCTAGTACTGTGACCCTCGTACTGGCACCCTAGTACTGGCACCCTAGTACTGGCACCCTAGTACTGTCACCCTAGTACTGTCTAGTACTGTCACCCTAGTACTGGCACCCTAGTACTGTCACCCTCGTACTGTCACCCTAGTACTGGCACCCTATTACTGTCACCCTAGTACTGTCTAGTACTGTCACCCTAGTACTGTCACCCTAGTACTGGCACCCTAGTACTGGCACCCTAGTACTGTCACCCTAGTACTGGCACCCTAGTACTGTCACCCTAGTACTGTCACCCTAGTACTGGCACCCTAGTACTGTCACCCTAGTACTGTCACCCTAGTACTGGCACCCTAGTACTGTCACCCTCGTACTGTCACCCTAGTACTGGCACCCTAGTACTGGCACCCTAGTACTGTCACCCTAGTACTGTCTAGTACTGTCACCCTAGTACTGGCACCCTAGTACTGGCACCCTAGTACTGTCACCCTCGTACTGGCACCCTAGTACTGTCACCCTAGTACTGTCACCCTAGTACTGGCACCCTAGTACTGGCACCCTAGTACTGTCACCCTCGTACTGGCACCCTAGTACTGTCACCCTAGTACTGTCACCCTAGTACTGGCACCCTAGTACTGTCACCCTCGTACTGGCACCCTAGTACTGGCACCCTAGTACTGTCACCCTCGTACTGGCACCCTAGTACTGTCACCCTAGTACTGTCACCCTAGCACCCTAGTACTGTCACCCTAGTACTGTCACCCTAGTACTGGCACCCTAGTACTGTCACCCTAGTACTGGCACCCTAGTACTGGCACCCTAGTACTGTCACCCTATTACTGGCACCCTAGTACTGGCACCCTAGTACTGTCACCCTAGTACTGTCACCCTAGTACTGGCACCCTAGTACTGGCACCCTAGTACTGGCATCCTAGCACCCTAGTACTGTCACCCTAGTACTGTCACCCTAGTACTGTCACCCTAGTACTGCCACCCTAGTACTGGCACCCTAGTACTGTCACCCTAGTACTGTCACCCTAGTACTGTCACCCTAGTACTGGCACCCTAGTACTGTCACCCTAGTACTGTCACCCTAGTACTGGCACCCTAGTACTGTCACCCTAGCACCCTAGTACTGTCACCCTAGTACTGTCACCCTAGTACTGTCACACTAGTACTGCCACCCTAGTACTGGCACCCTAGTACTGTCCCCCTAGTACTGTCACCCTAGTACTGGCACCCTAGTACTGTCACCCTAGTACTGGCACCCTAGTACTGGCACCCTAGTACTGGCACCCTAGTACTGTCACCCTAGTACTGGCACCCTAGTACTGTCACCCTAGTACTGTCACCCTCGTACTGTCAATGCTCAGATGGGTATAATTTCAGAGTCTTGACAATGATGATGCCTTGGTTACAGATAGAGTGTGTGTATGTGTATGTGTTTTTGTCTGTGTGTCTGTGTGTGTCTCTGTGTGTATGTTTGTCTGTGTGTCTGTGTGTGTGTGTACATGTTTGAGAGGGTGTGTGAGTGTATGTGCATGTTTGAGAGGGTGTGTGAGTGTATGTGCATGTTTGAGAGGGTGTGTGAGTGTATGTGCATGTTTGAGAGGGTGTGTGAGTGTATGTGCATGTTTGAGAGGGTGTGTGAGTGTATGTGCATGTTTGAGAGGGTGTGTGAGTTTATGTGCATGTTTGAGAGGGTGTGTGAGTGTATGTGCATGTTTCAGTGGATGTGTGAGTGTATGTGCATGTTTGAGAGGGTGTGAGTGTATGTGCATGTTTGAGAGGGTGGGTGTGTATGTGCATGTTTGAGAGGGTGTGAGTGTATGTGCATGTTTGAGAGGGTGGGTGTGTATGTGCATGTTTGAGAGGGTGTGTGAGTGTATGTGCATGTTTGAGAGGGTGTGTGAGTGTGCATGTTTGAGAGGGTGGGTGAGTGTATGTGCATGTTTGAGAGGGTGTGTGAGTGTGCATGTTTGAGAGGGTGGGTGAGTGAATGTGCATGTTTGAGAGGGTGGGTGAGTGTATGCGTTACAACTGACTTCTCTGGATGAGGTCGTAGTCTCAGTAATGTATTTACAACTGACTTCTCTGGATGTGATGAGGGCTGTGACAAATCTCTCTGTTGATTTATGTTAAACATGTGTTGTGCTACAGAATTCATGACTGTTATGGAAAATAGCGATAATTGACCCTGTACGGTCGTATTAGTGGAGTTGTGTTTGGTTGGTCTAGTATGTCTGTCTCCCATCTGTCCTTCTCATTGAGATGTTATTTCAGGTTCAGTAGATGGCGCGGTAATGATGGTGCTGGGGTTGAGTGTTAACTGAAAAGAATACCCAGCTGCACAAGTCTTCCACCATGTCACCATGATGTCACCATGATGTCACCACGAAGTCTACAGGTCTACCACCATGATGTCACCATGATGTCACTATGTCTACAAGTCTACCACCATGTCACCATGTTGTCTACAAGTCTACCACCATGATGTCACTATGATGTCACCATGTCTACAAGTCTACCACCATGATGTCACTATGATGTCACCATGTCTACAAGTCTACCACCATGATGTCACTATGATGTCACCATGTCTACAAGTCTACCACCATGATGTCACTATGATGTCACCATGTCTACAAGTCTACCACCATGATGTCACTATGATGTCACCATGTCTACAAGTCTACCACCATGATGTCACTATGATGTCACCATGCCTACAAGTCTACCACCATGATGTCCTTTTGTGTCTCTTCCTCTCTCTCTCCTGTACCTCTCTCACCTGTACCTCTCTCTCTCTCTCTCTCTCACCTGTACCTCTCTCTCTCTCTCTCTCTCACCTGTACCTCTCTCTCTCTCTCTCTCTCACCTGTACCTCTCTCTCTCTCTCTCTCTCACCTGTACCTCTCTCTCTCTCTCTCTCACCTGTGCCTCTCTCTCGCTCTCTCTCTCTCTCTCACCTGTACCTCTCTCTCTCTCTCTCTCACCTGTGCCTCTCTCTCGCTCTCTCTCTCTCTCCACCTTGGTTGTTGTCTTGGCAATGCGCATCACTCAAGTTCAAGGTGAGAGATATTACAATTTTTTTAAATTAATATTCTGCATAACAATAACGACAATAATATAATATTTTAGTTGTCTGTGTTTATAATGATTTTTGTGGTAAATATGAGGTCAACTTCCAACAGAGCCCCAAGTCCAATAAGTATATCCTGTGTTGTGTTGATGTTGATGTTGATGTTGATGTTGATGTTGATGTTGATGTTGTCTGTATCCATAGCCTGAATGATTTTTCAGTGCGTGGTGATCGAACAGGCTTCCCGGTGATATTCATCAGAGGCGTATGGAGTGAATACAAAAAAATATATATGTAATTATACAGATGAACAAGCAGACAAAAGCAGTATTCATACCTTTTTTGTTTGTTGTTGTGGTAAATGTCAATAAAAAAAAATAAAAAATCTTTCTTTGGACATCGGTTTTCACACACACACCTTGTTCATAATGTAGAGACATATTGGATCTTCATTGATGAGGTCTGTGAGGAGGTGACTGCTGTGACTGAGTACTGTAAGCGTTTTAGAGAAACCATTTTGTTAAAATGAACTGTAGATAATACAGGTGAACATGAAGAGACAAACCAATAGCAAAATGTACGTACCTTTGTGTACCTCGTGGTACGTAATACCTCTAGACACACAAACACATAAGTGAGAGCACCCAATGCATCTATAGCCTTCAACTTATTCTTACCTCTTTGTTGATTTATATCCATTGAATTGTGTCCAATTTCTGTTTTATAAAAAGGAGAACGTGTCAAACAACACAGCCATTTGCACAAATATATATATAAGAAAAACAAAAAAACGAATCATAAAACAATGTAAATTTAGATCATACAAGGGAGAAACCTTACCTTAAATTGAGGAGATATTTCAATGTTTCACTTAAGTGCCTGCGTCTAAAATGTTCGTCTAAAATGTAAAGTTAGGCCAGTTGGGTTCAAGCAAGAACCGATATTGATTATTGGTAGAAACTTTTAGGGCAGTGCCAAGAACATTACACTTTTTCTAGGAACTTATATGAAGCCTTTGCTGAACCCCTCATTTGTTTTAGTGTGCCACTGAGTGTGCCACTGAGTGTGCCACTGTGTGAGCAACAGTGACATTGTAGGCGTGATAGGCTGAAAGTGACTGGTAGCAGGAATATATAAATACTGACGGCGTATATACAGTGCCTTGCTCAGGGGGAGAACGACAGATTCTTCCCTTGTCAGCTCGGGGATTCGATCCAGCAACCTTTCGGTTACTGGCCCAACGCTCTAACCACTAGGCTACCTGCTGCCCCGTAGTGACCAGCAGCAGGATCAATAGATAGATAGTAATCCTAATAGCAATCAATAATCAACAGCGTAGTGGTAATCATAAATCTAATCAATAACAATATTATTCAGCAACGTTGGTGGGAGTGGGGGGGGGGGGCAACAGTTGTTTTCCATTTAACAGTCATTTCACCATAGGGATAGAAGCTATTTAAAGAGTCTGTTGGTCTGAGCCTTGATCCACCGGTACCGCCTGCCAGACGGGAGCATCGAGAACAGTCCACGTCTCAGATTGGCTGGAGTCTTTTGGCAGGAAATTCAACTCCCAGTTGATTCGTTGGGCCATCTGCACCACCCTCTGTAGGGTCTCGTTGTAGCGGGAGCTGCGCCGTCGCCGTTCCAGACGGTGATACATCCAGTCAGGATTCTCTCAATGGTGCAGCTTCCTTCATAACTATACGGGTGTGAGAGGACCATGTTAAGTCCTCAGTGATGTAGACGCAGAGGAACTTGACGTTCACTAATAGCCCCGTCGATGTTGATAGGGGAGTGCTTCGCCCTCCATTTCCTGTAATCCACAATCGTCTCCTTTGTCTTGCTGACGTTGAGGGAGAGGTTGTTGTCCCGGGAACCACAACGCCAGGTCTCTGACCTCCTCCCTGTAGGCCGTTGGTGATCAGGCCGACCACCGTCATGGATTCGTTGGAGTCGTGTGAGGCCACACAGACGTGGGTGAACAGGGAGTACAGCAGGGGGATAAGCACGCACCCCTGAGGCGGCCCCCATGTTAAGGGTCAGCGTTTTGTTGCTTGCTCTTACAGTACTACCTTGAGTATGCTCGTCGGGAAGTCTAGGATACGGTCGTCAGGAAGTCCAGTTGCTGAAGGGAGGTGTTCGGTAACAGGGTCTTGAGCTTGGTGACGAGCTTGGACGGCACTATGGTATTGAACACTGAGCTGTAGTCAATGAACAGAAACCTCACATAGGTATTCCTCTTATCTGTGTGTGAGAGGGCAGAGTGGAGTGCTGTTGAGATTGTAATGAGTCTGTAATGACAGGGCTGTAGGTAGATATCTCTGTATTGACAGGGCTGTAGGTAGATATCTCTGTAACGACAGGGCTGTAGGTAGATATCTCTGTAATGACAGGGCTGTAGGTAGATATCTCTGTATTGACAGGGCTGTAGGTAGATATCTCTGTAATGACAGGGCTGTAGGTAGATATCTCTGTAATGACAGGGCTGTAGGTAGATATCTCTGTAATGACAGGGCTGTAGGTAGATATCTCTGTATTGACAGGGCTGTAGGTAGATATCTCTGTATTGACAGGGCTGTAGGTAGATATCTCTGTATTGACAGGGCTGTAGGTAGATATCTCTGTAACGACAGGGCTGTAGGTAGATATCTCTGTAATGACAGGGCTGTAGGTAGCTATCTCTGTATTGACAGGGCTGTAGGTAGATATCTCTGTAATGACAGGGCTGTAGGTAGATATCTCTGTAATGACAGGGCTGTAGGTAGATATCTCTGTATTGACAGGGCTGTAGGTAGATATCTCTGTATTGACAGGGCTGTAGGTAGATATCTCTGTAATGACAGGGCTGTAGGTAGATATCTCTGTAACGACAGGGCTGTAGGTAGATATCTCTGTATTGACAGGGCTGTAGGTAGATATCTCTGTAATGACAGGGCTGTAGGTAGATATCTCTGTATTGACAGGGCTGTAGGTAGATATCTCTGTAATGACAGGGCTGTAGGTAGATATCTCTGTAATGACAGGGCTGTAGGTAGATATCTCTGTATTGACAGGGCTGTAGGTAGATATCTCTGTATTGACAGGGCTGTAGGTAGATATCTCTGTAATGACAGGGCTGTAGGTAGATATCTCTGTAATGACAGGGCTGTAGGTAGATATCTCTGTATTGACAGGGCTGTAGGTAGATATCTCTGTATCGACAGGGCTGTAGGTAGATATCTCTGTAATGACAGGGCTGTAGGTAGATATCTCTGTAACGACAGGGCTGTAGGTAGATATCTCTGTAATGACAGGGCTGTAGGTAGATATCTCTGTAACGACAGGGCTGTAGGTAGATATCTCTGTAACGACAGGGCTGTAGGTAGATATCTCTGTAAAGACAGGGCTGTAGGTAGATATCTCTGTATTGACAGGGCTGTAGGTAGATATCTCTGTACCAACAGGGCTGTAGGTAGATATCTCTGTAATGACAGGGCTGTAGGTAGATATGTCTGTATTGACAGGGCTGTAGGTGGATATCTCTGTAATGACAGGGCTGTAGGTAGATATCTCTGTAATGACAGGGCTGTAGGTAGATATCTCTGTATTGACAGGGCTGTAGGTAGATATCTCTGTAATGACAGGGCTGTAGGTAGATATCTCTGTATTGACAGGGCTGTAGGTAGATATCTCTGTAATGACAGGGCTGTAGGTAGATATCTCTGTAACGACAGGGCTGTAGGTAGATATCTCTGTAATGACAGGGCTGTAGATAGATATCTTTGTAACGACAGGGCTGTAGGTAGATATCTCTGTAATGACAGGGCTGTAGGTAGATATCTCTGTAAAGACAGGGCTGTAGGTAGATATCTCTGTATTGACAGGGCTGTAGGTGATATCTCTGTAATGACAGGGCTGTAGGTAGATATCTCTGTATTGACAGGGCTGTAGGTAGATATCTCTGTATTGACAGGGCTGTAGGTGATATATCTGTATTGACAGGGCTGTAGGTAGATATCGCTGAATTGACAGGGCTGTAGGTAGATATCTCTGTATTGACAGGGCTGTAGGTAGATATCTCTGTAACGACAGGGCTGTAGGTAGATATCTCTATAAAGACAGGGCTGTATGTAGATATCTCTGTATAGACAGGGCTGTAGGTAGATATCTCTGTAATGTCAGGGCTGTAGGTAGATATCTCTGTAATGACAGGGCTGTAGGTAGATATCTCTGTAACGACAGGGCTGTAGGTAGATATCTCTGTAATGACAGGGCTGTAGGTAGATATCTCTGTAATGACAGGGCTGTAGGTAGATATCTCTGTATTGACAGGGCTGTAGGTAGATGTCTCTGTAATGACAGGGCTGTATGTAGATATCTCTGTATTGACAGGGCTGTAGGTAGATATCTCTGTAATGACAGGGCTGTAGGTATATATCTCTGTAACGACAGGGCTGTAGGTAGATATCTCTGTAATGACAGGGCTGTAGGTAGATATCTCTGTAACGACAGGGCTGTAGGTAGATATCTCTGTAATGACAGGGCTGTAGGTAGATATCTCTGTAAAGACAGGGCTGTAGGTAGATATCTCTGTATTGACAGGGCTGTAGGTGATATCTCTGTAATGACAGGGCTGTAGGTAGATATCTCTGTATTGACAGGGCTGTAGGTAGATATCTCTGTATTGACAGGGCTGTAGGTGATATATCTGTATTGACAGGGCTGTAGGTAGATATCGCTGAATTGACAGGGCTGTAGGTAGATATCTCTGTATTGACAGGGCTGTAGGTAGATATCTCTGTAACGACAGGGCTGTAGGTAGATATCTCTATAAAGACAGGGCTGTATGTAGATATCTCTGTATAGACAGGGCTGTAGGTAGATATCTCTGTAATGTCAGGGCTGTAGGTAGATATCTCTGTAATGACAGGGCTGTAGGTAGATATCTCTGTAACGACAGGGCTGTAGGTAGATATCTCTGTAACGACAGGGCTGTAGGTAGATATCTCTGTAATGACAGGGCTGTAGGTAGATATCTCTGTATTGACAGGGCTGTAGGTAGATATCTCTGTAATGACAGGGCTGTATGTAGATATCTCTGTAACGACAGGGCTGTAGGTAGATATCTCTGTAACGACAGGGCTGTAGTTAGATATCTCTGTAATGACAGGGCTGTAGGTAGATATCTCCGTATTGACAGGGCTGTAGGTAGATATCTCTGTAACGACAGGGCTGTAGGTAGATATCTCTGTATTGACAGGGCTGTATGTAGATATCTCTGTAATGACAGGGCTGTAGGTAGATATCTCTGTATTGACAGGGCTGTAGGTAGATATCTCTGTAATGACAAGGCTGTAGGTAGATATCTCTGTAATGACAGGGCTGTAGGTAGATATCTCTGTATTGACAGGGCTGTAGGTAGATATCTCTGTAATGACAGGGCTGTAGGTAGATATCTCTGTATTGACAGGGCTGTAGGTAGATATCTCTGTAATGACAGGGCTGTAGGTAGATATCTCTGTAACGACAGGGCTGTACGTAGATATCTCTGTAATGACAGGGCTGTAGGTAGATATCTCTGTAACGACAGGGCTGTAGGTAGATATCTCTGTAATGACAGGGCTGTAGGTAGATATCTCTGTAATGACAGGGCTGTAGGTAGATATCTCTGTAAAGACAGGGCTGTAGGTAGATATCTCTGTATTGACAGGGCTGTAGGTGATATCTCTGTAATGACAGGGCTGTAGGTAGATATCTCTGTATTGACAGGGCTGTAGGTGATATATCTGTATTGACAGGGCTGTAGGTAGATATCGCTGTATTGACAGGGCTGTAGGTAGATATCTCTGTATTGACAGGGCTGTAGGTAGATATCTCTGTAACGACAGGGCTGTAGGTAGATATCTCTGTAAAGACAGGGCTGTATGTAGATATCTCTGTAATGACAGGGCTGTAGGTAGATATCTCTGTATTGACAGGGCTGTAGGTAGATAACTCTGTATTGACAGGGCTGTAGGTAGATATCTCTGCAACGACAGGGCTGTAGGTAGATATCTCTGTAATGACAGGGCTGTAGGTAGATATCTCTGTATTGACAGGGCTGTAGGTAGATATCTCTATAATGACAGGGCTGTAGGTAGATATCTCTGTAACGACAGGGCTGTAGGTAGATATCTCTGTATTGACAGGGCTGTAGGTAGATATCTCTGTAATGACAGGGCTGTAGGTAGATATCTCTGTAACGACAGGGCTGTAGGTAGATATCTCTTTAAAGACAGGGCTGTAGGTAGATATCTCTGTATTGACAGGGCTGTAGGTAGATATCTCTGTATTGACAGGGCTGTAGGTATATATCTCTGTATTGACAGGGCTGTAGGTAGATATCTCTGTATTGACAGGGCTGTAGGTAGATTTCTCTTTAATGACAGGGCTGTAGGTAGATATCTCTGTACTAACAGGGCTGTTTGTAGATATCTCTGTATTGACAGGGCTGTAGGTAGATATCTCTGTAACGACAGGGCTGTAGGTAGATATCTCTGTAACGACAGGGCTGTAGGTAGATATCTCTGTAATGACAGGGCTGTAGGTAGATATCTCTGTATTGACAGGGCTGTAGGTAGATATCTCTGTAATGACAGGGCTGTAGGTAGATATCTCTGTATTGACAGGGCTGTAGGTAGCTATCTCTGTAATGACAGGGCTGTAGGTAGATATCTCTGTAACGACAGGGCTGTAGGTAGATATCTCTGTAATGACAGGGCTGTATGTAGATATCTCTGTAATGACAGGGCTGTAGGTAGATATCTCTGTATTGACAGGGCTGTAGGTGATATCTCTGTTTTGACAGGGCTGTAGGTGATATCTCTGTAATGACAGGGCTGTAGGTAGATATCTCTGTATTGACAGGGCTGTAGGTGATATATCTGTATTGACAGGGCTGTAGGTAGATATCGCTGTATTGACAGGGCTGTAGGTAGATATCTCTGTATTGACAGGGCTGTAGGTAGATATCTCTGTAACGACAGGGCTGTAGGTAGATATCTCTGTAAAGAAAGGGCTGTATGTAGATATCTCTGTAATGACAGGGCTGTAGGTAGATATCTCTGTATTGACAGGGCTGTAGGTAGATAACTCTGTATTGACAGGGCTGTAGGTAGATATCTCTGCAACGACAGGGCTGTAGGTAGATATCTCTGTAATGACAGGGCTGTAGGTAGATATCTCTGTATTGACAGGGCTGTAGGTAGATATCTCTGTAATGACAGGGCTGTAGGTAGATATCTCTGTAACGACAGGGCTGTAGGTAGATATCTCTTTAAAGACAGGGCTGTAGGTAGATATCTCTGTATTGACAGGGCTGTAGGTAGATATCTCTGTATTGACAGGGCTGTAGGTATATATCTCTGTATTGACAGGGCTGTAGGTAGATATCTCTGTATTGACAGGGCTGTAGGTAGATTTCTCTTTAATGACAGGGCTGTAGGTAGATATCTCTGTACTAACAGGGCTGTTTGTAGATATCTCTGTATTGACAGGGCTGTAGGTAGATATCTCTGTAACGACAGGGCTGTAGGTAGATATCTCTGTAACGACAGGGCTGTAGGTAGATATCTCTGTAATGACAGGGCTGTAGGTAGATATCTCTGTATTGACAGGGCTGTAGGTAGATATCTCTGTAATGACAGGGCTGTAGGTAGATATCTCTGTATTGACAGGGCTGTAGGTAGATATCTCTGTAATGACAGGGCTGTAGGTAGATATCTCTGTAACGACAGGGCTGTAGGTAGATATCTCTGTAATGACAGGGCTGTATGTAGATATCTCTGTAATGACAGGGCTGTAGGTAGATATCTCTGTATTGACAGGGCTGTAGGTGATATCTCTGTTTTGACAGGGCTGTAGGTGATATCTCTGTAATGACAGGGCTGTAGGTAGATATCTCTGTATTGACAGGGCTGTAGGTGATATATCTGTATTGACAGGGCTGTAGGTAGATATCGCTGTATTGACAGGGCTGTAGGTAGATATCTCTGTATTGACAGGGCTGTAGGTAGATATCTCTGTAACGACAGGGCTGTAGGTAGATATCTCTGTAAAGACAGGGCTGTATGTAGATATCTCTGTAATGACAGGGCTGTAGGTAGATATCTCTGTATTGACAGGGCTGTAGGTAGATATCTCTGTAATGACAGGGCTGTAGGTAGATATCTCTGTAACGACAGGGCTGTAGGTAGATATCTCTGTATTGACAGGGCTGTAGGTAGATATCTCTGTAATGACAGGGCTGTAGGTAGATATCTCTGTAACGACAGGGCTGTAGGTAGATATCTCTGTATTGACAGGGCTGTAGGTAGATATCTCTGTAACGACAGGGCTGTAGGTAGATATCTCTTTAACGACAGGGCTGTAGGTAGATATCTCTGTATTGACAGGGCTGTAGGTAGATATCTCTGTATTGACAGGGCTGTAGGTATATATCTCTGTAATGACAGGGCTGTAGGTAGATATCTCTGTAACGACAGGGCTGTAGGTAGATATCTCTGTAATGACAGGGCTGTAGGTAGATATCTCTGTAATGACAGGGCTGTAGGTAGATATCTCTGTATTGACAGGGCTGTAGGTAGATATCTCTGTATTGACAGGGCTGTAGGTAGATTTCTCTGTAATGACAGGGCTGTAGGTAGATATCTCTGTACTAACAGGGCTGTTTGTAGATATCTCTGTATTGACAGGGCTGTAGGTAGATATCTCTGTAACGACAGGGCTGTAGGTAGATATCTCTGTAACGACAGGGCTGTACGTAGATATCTCTGTAATGACAGGACTGTAGGTAGATATCTCTGTATTGACAGTGCTGTAGGTAGATATCTCTGTATTGACAGGGCTGTAGGTAGATATCTCTGTAACGACAGGGCTGTAGGTAGATATCTCTGTATTGACAGTGCTGTAGGTAGATATCTCTGTAATAACAGGGCTGTAGGTAGATATCTCTGTATTGACAGGGCTGTAGGTAGATATCTCTGTAACGACAGGGCTGTAGGTAGATATCTCTGTAACGACAGGGCTGTAGGTAGATATCTCTGTAATAACAGGGCTGTAGGTAGATATCTCTGTAATAACAGGGCTGTAGGTAGATATCTCTGTAATGACAGGGCTGTAGGTAGATATCTCTGTATTGACAGGGCTGTAGGTAGATATCTCCGTATTGACAGGGCTGTAGGTAGATATCTCTGTATTGACAGGGCTGTAGGTAGATATCTCTGTAACAACAGGGCTGTAGGTAGATATCTCTGTAACGACAGGGCTGTAGGTAGATTTCTCTGTATTGACAGGGCTGTAGGTAGATATCTCTGTATTGACAGGGCTGTAGGTAGATATTTCTGTAATAACAGGGCTGTAGGTAGATATCTCTGTATTGACAGGGCTGTAGGTAGATATCTCTGTAATAACAGGGCTGTAGGTAGATATCTCTGTATTGACAGGGCTGTAGGTAGATATCTCTGTAATAACAGGGCTGTAGGTAGATATCTCTGTATTGACAGGGCTGCAGTTATACAGCTGTAGTGGAGTGTAAATCCTCTTTCTGTGTCATTATGGATGCATCAGAAATGGCACCCTATTCCCTTTATAATGCACTACTTACCAAAGCCCTAACTAGTGCAATAGGGAACACAATGTCATTTAGAACACAGAAGGCTGTTCAGAACACAATGTCATTTAGAATGTAGACTGTTATTTAGAATATTGTGTTATTTAGAATGCAGTGTCATTTAGAATGCAGAGTGATATTTAGAATGCAGTGTCATTTAGATTGTAGAGTGGTAGTTAGAATGCAGTGTCATTTAGAATGTAGAGTGTTATTTGGAATGCAATGTAATTTAGAATGCAGAGTGGTATTTAGAATGCAGAGTGATATTTAGAATGCAGTGTCATTTAGATTGTAGAGTGGTATTTAGAATGCAGTGTCATTTAGAATGTAGAGTGATATTTAGAATGCAGTGTTATTTAGAATGTAGAGTTTTTTTAGAATGCAGTGTCATTTAGAATGCAGTGTTATTTAGAATGCAGTGTCATTTAGAATGCAGTGTCATTTAGAATGCAGTGTTATTTAGAATGTAGGGTGACATTTAGAATGCAGTGTAATTTAGAATGTAGAGTGTTATTTAGAACGCAGTGTCATTTAGAATGCAGTGTAATTTAGAATGCAGTGTCATTTAGAATGTAGAGTGTTATTTAGAATGCAGAGTGTTATTTAGAATGCAGAGTGTTATTTAGAATGCAGAGTGATATTTAGAATGCAGTGTCATTTAGAATGCAGTGTCATTTAGAATGCAGTGTCATTTAGAATGTAGAGTGTCATTTAGAATGCAGTGTTATTTAGAATGCAGATATAATTTAGAACACAGTGTCATTTAGAATGTAGAGTGTCATTTAGAATGCAGTGTTATTTAGAATGTAGTGTCATTTAGAATGCAGTGTTATTTAGAATGCAGTGTCATTTAGAATGTAGAGTGTCATTTAGAATGCAGTGTTATTTAGAATGCAGATATAATTTAGAACACAGTGTCATTTAGAATGTAGTGTCATTTAGAATGCAGTGTTATTTAGAATGCAGATATAATTTAGAACACAGTGTGTAACAGAATGCAGAGTGTCATTTGGAACGCAGGGTGTGAATTAGAACATACAGTGTCATTTCAGACGTGTCCAACTGGAGTTCTAAACCCACACAGCTTGACAATCTATATTGCACTAAATAGGCAACAGGGTGCAATTTTAAACGCACAACGACAATGAATGCAGAAGCTGTGACTCTATGCCTTGTGCATCCCTATTCAGCCCTGTGCAGCAGTGATGTGTGTGTGTGTGTGTGTTTGTTTGTGCCTGTGTGAATGTGTTGGATAGCAGTGTTAACAGCATTATTTGGCTGAGTGCCTCTTCATCACCCCTATGGGCCTATAAAAGAGCTTGTGTTAGGGTATTAAATAAAGCAGCCTGACCCTATATTTGCTCCAAGGCCGCGGCAGCTGGCGGACCATCTGAAAGCTTCATTATGCTCGGTTGTGATGTTTTGACAAATCCAAATGCATTTTTTTTTTGTGATGGCACCCTACCTATTGTCTTTATGGTGCACTCCTTTTGACCAGAGCCCTGTGAGCCCTCGTCAAATGTAGTGCACCGTTAGAGGGAACAGCGATGATAGTCTATGTTTATACTTCATGTATTAATGTATAATCTATGACGTCACCTTGCGTTAATGGTTTCCTCTGCCTCCTCTGCCAGTACATTAGAAGAAAAGGCTATTAGGTTGCGACAAACCCCCCCCCCCCCCCCCCCCACACACACACACACAGAAACACACACACACACACACACACAGAAACATACACACACATACAGAGAAACATACACATACACACACACACACACACACAGAAACATACACACACATACAGAGAAACATACACACACATACAGAGAAACATACACACACACACGCACACACATACACACACATACAGAGAAACATACACACACATACAGAGAAACATACACACACACACACACACACACATACACACACATACACACACACTGTTTACAGTAGTAGTTCCACCAGGCCATTAGGGATTATCCTTCAGCATAAATCTTGTAGAGCACCATCGGTCCCCTGAGCAGTAATTCAGGATTACATTACATCACTGTGTTGTGGTCTGATTATATGACGCGATAAACCATGAACCAGTGAGTGTGTCTGGTTGTTGCCGTTGTAACCCTGAAGCCTACACTTAAACCTCTGTTATGTTGTCTCTCCAGCTGTTCAACATGTTAAATAAGATATCAAATAAGAATGAAATCATATCTCCGACCCTTGAGAGCAACTTTGGCCCCTCGGGACACAACATGATCCCGCGTGGCTCAGTTGGTAGAGCATGGTGTTTGCAACGCCAGGGTTGTGGGTTCGATTCCCACGGGGGACCAGTACGGAAACAAAACCAAAAAATGGCTGAAATGTATGCATTCACTACTGTAAGTTGCTCTGGATAAGAGTGTCTGCTAAATGACTAAAATGTCAAAAAGGAGAGAGTGAATGAACAAAATGCTGTGTATTTCACAGAATGACCTCAGTTAAATAGATCTATTAGGGTACAGGAAAACAGACTGACTTGAACCTTTGCGTTCTAAGGAGATGAATAACCTTTCCTCTCCCCTCCTCTCTCTCCCTTTCTTCCTGAGAGACTTCAAGAAGAGGGATTGATCCTCTGTCTACATCTCCAGTCCCCCAGACCACTTCCACTGTGTTTGAAGAAGAGCTGAACCTTACAGGAATACCACAGGGGCCAGTGGTCTCTTCTTCCTCCTCCTCCTTTTCTCTCCTCTTCTCAAAGTCACCATATCAGTTCAAACAGGAAGCTGAGCAGAATGTTTCACAAACTAGTTGAAGAGGAGAGGGGCAGAGGAGAAGAGCAGAGAGGGAAAGGGGAAGAGGAGAGGAACAGAGGAGAAGAGCAGAGGGGAAAAGGGGAAGAGGAGAGG
>NC_042984.1:3806418-3846418 GCF_901001165.1 Salmo trutta | reverse complement strand
TATAATTGAAATTATATGCAACAACGACAAATAAGAAGAATTCATGATAATTGGTAAGTGGTAGATTATTAATTAAGCATACAATATGAATTTAGACTTGTTCTCCCTGTCCCTCCTCTCTCTCCCATCTCTCTCTCCTCCTTCTCCCATTTCTCTCCTCATTCTCCCATCTCGCTCTCCTCCTTCCTCCCCCTCTCTCTCTCGTCATTCTCCCATCTCTCTCTCCTCATTCTCCCATCTCTCTCTCCTCATTCTCCCATCTCTCTCTCCTCCGTCCTCTCCCATCTCTCTCTCCTCCGTCCTCTCCCATCTCTCTCTCCTCCGTCCTCTCTCATCTCTCTCCTCCGTCCTCTCCCATTTCTCTCCTCATTCTCCCATCTCGCTCTCCTCCTTCCTCCCCCTCTCTCTCTCGTCATTCTCCCATCTCGCTCTCCTCCTTCCTCCCCCTCTCTCTCTCGTCATTCTCCCATCTCGCTCTCCTCCTTCCTCTCTCTCTCTCCTCCTTCCTCTCTCTCTCTCCTCCTTCCTCTCCCATTTCTCTCCTCATTCTCCCATCTCTCTCTCCTCCGTCCTCTCCCATCTCTCTCTCCTCCGTCCTCTCCCATCTCTCTCTCCTCCGTCCTCTCTCATCTCTCTCCTCCGTCCTCTCCCATTTCTCTCCTCATTCTCCCATCTCTCTCTCCTCATTCTCCCCCTCTCTCTCTCGTCATTCTCCCCCTCTCTCTCTCCTCATTCTCCCATCTCTCTCTCCTCCTTCCTCCCCCTCTCTCTCTCCTCATTCTCCCATCTCTCTCTCCTCATTCTCCCATCTCTCTATCCTTATTCTCCCATCTCTCTCCTCCGTCCTCTCCCATCTCTCTCTCCTCATTCTCCCCCTCTCTCTCTTGTCATTCTCCTATCTCTCTCTCCTCTCCCATCTCTCTCTCCTCATTCTCCTATCTCTCTCTCCTCCTTCCTCTCCCTCTCTCTCTCGTCCTCTCCCATCTCTCTCTCTCCTCTCCCATCTCTCTCTCCTCATTCTCCCATCTCTCTATCCTTATTCTCCCATCTCTCTCCTCCGTCCTCTCCCATCTCTCTCTCCTCCTTCCTCTCCCATCTCCCTCTCCTCATTCCTCTCCCATCTCTCTCTCCTCCGTCCTCTCCCATCTCTCTCTCCTCATTCTCCAATCTCTCTCCTCCGTCCTCTCCCATCTCTCTCTCCTCCGTCCTCTCCCATCTCTCTCTCCTCCGTCCTCTCCCATCTCTCTCTCCTCCGTCCTCTCCCATCTCTCTCTCCTCTGTCCTCTCCCATCTCTCTCTCCTCCGTCCTCTCCCATCTCTCTCTCCTCCGTCCTCTCCCATCTCTCTCTCCTCCGTCCTCTCCCATCTCTCTCTCCTCCATCCTCTCCCATCTCTCTCTCCTCCATCCTCTCCCATCTCACTCCTCATTCTCATATCTATCTCCTCAGTCCTCTCCCTCTCTTTCCTCTTTCTCCAATCTCTTTCTCCATCCTCTCACTCTCTCCCTCCTCATTCTCCCATCTCCCCTTTTCTATCTTTCTCTCCCAATCTCTCTCCCTTCCTCCATGTCTCATCGACTCCATTCTCTCTCTCCATCTCCCCTATCTCTCCCCATCTCCCCATTCTCTCTTTCTTCCTCCATGTCTCATCTCCCTCCATTCTCTCGCAGACGTACAGCAGTGTATGCATCAAAAGTAAAGTTATAGATCAAATGTGACTTGTTTCAGGTAACTAGGCATACGTTGAGGGTCACGACTTCACAACGGAGTAATTTGAATGTAAACTTAATTAATGAATTTATTTATTATCAAAATACGGGTTTTTTTTTGGTGACTTTTCGAACGTGTGAACTTACATTTAACCTTAACCATCCTGCTGTTTTCTGGTTGAAGTGGACAGATTTACAAGTTTTCTCTCTGAAAAATGTAGTTAATTTAATCTGATTGTCATAAGGTTCCATGGTTCCAGGTTCCATGACTTTGTCCACACAGGGCATCTGAACACACATTTAGATGATTTTCATTACATTTTGGGTGTTTTATTTAACTTTTGTACACCTGTGGTGTTCCCGGTTAAAAATGACGTGTCATTAGAAATGAATGGGTGATGTATGGGTACAATTACACACTACAATTAGTGTATAAAATTAAGTTCAGGCACATGCCCATTCATCAGATGGACACACTTCCTCTCCCAGACCCCCAACATGCATGTGTGTTTGAGCGCACACACACACACACACACACACACACACACACACACCTTTTTGGCTTCCATGGAAACCCC
The DNA here is from genome assembly GCF_901001165.1 of Salmo trutta. Lineage (NCBI taxonomy): Eukaryota > Metazoa > Chordata > Actinopteri > Salmoniformes > Salmonidae > Salmo > Salmo trutta. Next base: position 3,844,132 of record NC_042984.1, on the reverse strand, counting down.
CATGGGATTCTATTTCCCCCAATAGAATATTTCCCCCCCATGGGAACCACACCTGTTGGCGTTCTCACAAACAATCACAACATTGTTTCAATAATATATAGAACTTTTCTCGCAGCTCTGGTATATAAAGGTTTTTTGAGGCCTTGCTCACAATTCATTCTGTGGCAGCACAATGACCAAACAATATACTGTATGTGAAGCTCTTGATCATATCTTTGATCATGACACTGGTGAGGAGGAGAGAGTCCTTGTTAAACTTTGACACAAAGTAGTCTGTGATAAATATCACAATAGGTTTCATCTGAGTATTTGTCACAGTCAAAGTAATCCATACATTATGCTTTTTTAAAAATCAAAAACGAGTTGTATGAGCTCAGGTCAATGAGGCCTACAGGCCATAAATAGCAAATAGAAGTACAAAATGTGCAATGTTCACAAGATCTTAAGTTGATAAAAAGATCTAACACAACATTAGGTGATAATATATCTATTATTATGGATTTATAATCAGCTATAATGGGGCGGCCATTTTGGATAGAGAACACAGAATTAATTAACATAAAACGAACATAACAGGAGGGTTAATAACAGACTGGCTACGAATAAAATTGTTACATTACGAGCCTAGTTGGCTCAGCAACCTTCCCGCTAGCCATGATTGGCTGAGATAATCAGTGGGCTGGACGTGCCGAGAGATGAGTTCGGATTGGTCTGCCATATAGCACACTTCTGTCTATTTGAGCTGGTCAGTATGTGTAGGTAATCCTGTCTAGCGTGTCTTTTTAGTGTATTGCGTAGTATAATTGCGTAAGTGTGGCTCTCCACTTTCTGGAGTTTCGAAATCAGTGGAATTAGAGTATGATAGCTAAAGAGATGGAATAAACGCCTGTCTCCGGATTACATCTTCAAACTAAGGGCAACCATGGCATCCGTGACAAGGAGAGGCATCTCTCCATGATTTATATGGGTAAGACAGTCTAGCTAGCTACATTTCCAGATATGACATGTTTCTAATTTTGACTGTAAGTCATTTTCATTTCAAGTCCTCTTAAATTGTTCTGTCAGCTAGCTACCTAATGTTAGCTGGCCGGCTCGCTAGCTAATGTTACCTGTATGATCTTATTATTCGTATCTCAGAACCATTTGCTTTGCTAGATATAGCATAATATTAGCTAGCTAACAGTGAACCTGGTTTGTTAGCTACCTGCAGATTCATGCAGGGTAGTAACATTGTTTAGCTAGCTAGCTACATGTCTAATGCAAGTAACTATTTCAATAGAATGTTCATAATGTCACTATGACAAATGTTGATAGACGTAGCTGGTAAATTTGCTCTGGCTATCTACTCTGATTTCAGAGCACTCGTCTGAGTGTGCCAGAGTGCAGAATAACTGACGAATTCAATAACACTCAACACCAGTTGAGTTTGACCGGTGTAGTAAACGTTGGCAAAAAAACGTGATTCCTTTTTTGTTGTTGCCAGCAGCAATTGTTGCCAGCAGCACAGTTACAGTCACCAACGCTCTGCAAGGGTGAGTAAAATGGTCAGTGAGCTGTTCTCTCATTTGTGTCTGGAAGTAGCTAGCAAGCTAGCCAATGCTAGCTAGTTAGCTTGGGTGCTTGACTGTTGTTGTTAGGACAGAACACTCGGATCAACCCTTTAAAGAGATGGGTGGGGCTACATTTACATTTACATTTAAGTCATTTAGCAGACACTCTTATCCAGAGCGACTTACAAATTGGTGCATTCACCTTATGATATCCAGTGGAACAACCACTTTACAATAGTGCATCTAAATCTTTTAGGGGGGGGGGTTAGAAGGATTACTTTATCCTATCCCAGGTATTCCTTAAAGAGGTGGGGTTTCAGGTGTAAGGGCTAGGTATCAAAATATTCAGTTACAAGTTGATCAACTTTCAAAGCAGAATTACTTTCCCATTACTCCTCAAATGCAGTGTATGCTATACCATTTTATAGCCTGCGTCTCAGCTTTTATCCAATGTAAAAAAAACACAATGTCACATCCTGACCATAGTAAGATGTTATTTTCTATGGTAGAGTTGGTCAGGGCGTGACAGGGGGTGTTTTGTGTTTTTTCTATGTTTTTCTATATCTATGTTTAGTTCTAGTTTTCTATTTCTATGTTTTTTTTGGGGGGGGATGATCTCCAATTAGAGGCAGCTGGTCCTCATTGTCTCTAATTGGAGATCATACTTAAGTTGTTTTTTTTCCCACCTGTGTTTGTGGGTAGTTATTTTCTGTTTAGTTAGTCTGTGTACCTGACAGAACTGTGAGCTGATCGTTTTCGCTTTTGTTATTTTCTTTAGTGTTCTGAGTTAGAAAATACATTTCATCATGAGCACTCAACATGCTGCGCTTTGGTCCCCTCTCTACGACAGTCGTTACACACAATTACACATTTTGCTACGTAAAACCGAAACAAGGCGGTCGGTCACAAATGTACATTTTGTCTCAGGAACAGGAGTGGAGAAAAATATTTTCTTTCTTTCAGCATCTTCAGAGAATTCACACTTAGGCTTACGTTATTTTCTTTTATGAAAACATCATGACTGGTTGTGTTTATTCCACATTAAAACGTAGGCTAATACATTTTAAAAGTTACATGACAACTCCTTGCTATTAGGCCCATAGAGTTCCTATTCAAATAATAGGGATTTTACAGTATATGTAATTCTATGATTAGTCCCATAAAAAAATGTAATAACATTTAAGAGGTCCCCATATTGGGAAGAAATGTAATCGACAGTGTACTTTCACGCTTTTGCTATGCTTCTGCTTCTGGTGCTGTAACTGGGGCTGATGCAGGGGGGTGTATAGACCCTAGAGTTGCTGGGTCTGATGCAGGGGGGTGTGTGGACCCTAGAGTTGCTGGGGCTGATGCAGGGGGGTGTATAGACCCTAGAGTTGCTGGGTCTGATGCAGGGGGGGGTGTATGGACCCTAGAGTTGCTGGGTCTGATGCAGGGGGGTGTATGGACCCTAGAGTTGCTGGGTCTGATGCAGGGGGGTGTATGGACCCTAGAGTTGCTGGGTCTGACGCAGGGGGGGGGGTGTATGGACCCTAGAGTTGCTGGGTCTGATGCAGGGGTGTGTATGGACCCTAGAGTTGCTGGGTCTGATGCAGGGGGGGGGGGTGGACCCTAGAGTTGCTGGGTCTGATGCAGGGGGGGTGTATGGACCCTAGAGTTGCTGGGTCTGATGCAGGGGGGGTGGACCCTAGAGTTGCTGGGTCTGATGCAGGGGGGGGGGGGTGTATGGACCCTAGAGTTGCTGGGGCTGATGCAGGGGGGGGTGTATGGACCCTAGAGTTGCTGGGTCTGATGCAGGGGGGCGGTGTATGAACCCTAGAGTTGCTGGGGCTGATGCAGGGGGTGTATGGACCCTAGAGTTGCTGGGTCTGATGCAGGGGGGTGTGTGGACCCTAGAGTTTCTGGGTCTGATGCAGGGTGCAGGGGGGTGTATGGACCCTAGAGTTGCTGGGTCTGATGCAGGGGGGTGTATGGACCCTAGAGTTGCTGGGTCTGATGCAGGGGGGTGTATGGACCCTAGAGTTGCTGGGGATGATGCAGGGGGGTGTATGGACCCTAGAGTTGCTGGGTCTGATGCAGGGGGGTGTGTGGACCCTAGAGTTGCTGGGTCTGATGCAGGGGGGGTGTATGGACCCTAGAGTTGCTGGGTCTGATGCAGAGGGGGGTGCATGGACCCTAGAGTTGCTGGGGCTGATGCAGGGGGGGGGGGGGTGTATAGACCCTAGAGTTGCTGGGGCTGATGCAGGGGGGTGTATGGACCCTAGAGTTGCTGGGTCTGATGCAGGGGGGGGGGGGGTGTATGGACCCTAGAGTTGCTGGGTCTGATGCAAGGAGGTGTATGGACCCTAGAGTTGCTGGGGCTGATGCAGGGGGGTGTATGGACCCTAGAGTTGCTGGGGATGATGCAGGGGGGTGTATGGACCCTAGAGTTGCTGGGTCTGATGCAGTGGGGTGTGTGGACCCTAGAGTTGCTGGGTCTGATGCAGGGGGGGTGTATGGACCCTAGAGTTGCTGGGTCTGATGCAGAGGGGGGTGTATGGACCCTAGAGTTGCTGGGGCTGATGCAGGGGGGGGGGGTGTATAGACCCTAGAGTTGCTGGGGCTGATGCAGGGGGGTGTATGGACCCTAGAGTTGCTGGGTCTGATGCAAGGGGGGGGTGTATGGACCCTAGAGTTGCTGGGTCTGATGCAGGGGGGTGTATGGACCCTAGAGTTGCTGGGTCTGATGCAGGGGGGTGTATGGACCCTAGAGTTGCTGGGGCTGATGCAGGGGGGTGTATGGACCCTAGAGTTGCTGGGGCTGATGCAGGCTCGGCTGACACTACAATTTACGGTAAACTGGTGAACCACCTGGGTGAGTTTGCAGAGGTGTGGGGCATGAAGAGGGTTCAATGTATAGTGGACAAAGAGGGGGGTTTGGTTTGAACTTTTTAGGTCCATTACAATGAAGTAAAGATTGTGTCTCTAATGATATAGCTACTGGCCCATTAAAGGTACACTACACGACCAAAAGTACGTGGACATCTCATTCGACAATAATGTTCCTTAATATGGAGTTGGTTCATTCAGCCACAAGAGCATTAGTGAAGTTGGGCACTGATGTTGGGTGATAAGGCCTGGCTCGCAGTCGGCATTCCAATTCATCCCAAAGGTGTTTGATGGGGTTGAGGTCAGGGTTCTCTGCAGGCCAGTCGAGATCTTCCACAGAGATCTCAAAAAACCATTTCCGCATGGACCTCTCTTCGTGCACGGGGGCATTGTCATGCTGAAACAGGAAAGGGCCTTCACCAAACTGTTGCCACAAAGTTGGAAGCACAGAATCGTCTATAATGTAATTGTATGCTGAAGCCTTAAAATTTCCCTTCACTGGAACTAAGGAGCCTGAACCATGAAAAACAGCCAGAGACCAATATTCCTCCTCCACCAAACTTTACAGTTGGCACTATGCATTCTGGCAGGTAGCGTTCTCCTGGCATCCGCCAAACCCAGATTTGTCCGTCGGACTGCCAGATGGTGAAGCGTGATTCATCACTCCAGAGAACACATTTCCACTGCTTCAGAGTCCAATGGCGGTGAGCTTTACAACACTCCAGCCAACACTTGGCATTGCACATGATGATCTGAGGCTTGTGTGCGGCTGCTCGGCCATGGAAACCCATTTCATGAAGCTCCTGATGAACAGCTCTTGTGCTGATGTTGCGCCCTGAGGCAATTTTTAACACGGTTGTGAGTGTTGCAAACGAGGACAGACGATTTTTACACGCTACGTGCTTCAGCACTAGGCGGTCCCGTTCTGTGAGCTTGTGTGGCCTATCACTTCGTGGCTGAGCCGTTGTTGCTGCTAGATGTTTCCACTTCACAATAACAGCACTTGCAGTTGACCTGGGCAGCTCTAGCAGGGCAGAAATTTACGAAATTACTTGTTGGAAAGGTGTCATCCTGTGATGTTGAAAGTCACGTTGAAAGTCACTGAGCTTTTCAGTAAGGCCATTCTACTGTCAATGTTTGTCTATGGAGATTGCATCGCTGTGTGCTCAATGTTATACACATGACAGCAACGGGTGTGGCTGAAATAGTATTAAAACAAATGAAAGAGCTCTCTCTCTCCACCCCCCCTCTTTCTTTCCATCCCTCTCTCTCTCTCTCCCTCTCTCTCTGGCTCTCTCTCTGGCTCTCTCTCTGGCTCTATCTCTCTTCCTCTCTTTCAATCTAAGGGCTTTATTGTCATGGGAAACATATGTTGACATTGCCAAAGCAAGTGAAATAGATAATAAACAAAAGTGAAATAAACAATGAAAATGAAGTTACAAAATTATAAAGACATTTTAAATGTCATTATGTCTATATGCAGTGTTGTAATGATGTGAAAATAGTTCAAGTACAAATGGGAAAATAAATAAACATAAATATGGGTTGTATTGTCAATGGTGTTTGTTCATCACTCGTTGCCCTTTTCTTGTGGTAACAGATCACAAATATTGCTGCTGTGATGTCACACTGTGGTATTTCACTCAGTAGATATGAGAGTTTATCAAAAAGGGGTTTGTTTTCGAATTCTTTGTGGATCTGTGCAATCTGAGGGAAATATGTGTCTCTAATATGGTCATACATTTAGCAGGAGGTTAGGAAGTTTAGCTCAGTTTCCACCTCATTTTGTGTGCACATAGCCTGCCTTCTCTTGAGAGGTAGGTCTGCCTACGGCAGCCTTTCTCAATAGCAAGGCTATCCTCACTGAGTCTGTACATAGTCAAAGCTTTCCTTAAATTTGTCTCAGTCACAGTGGTCAGGTATTCTGCCACTGTGTGCTCTCTGTTTAGGGCCAAATAGCATTCTAGTTTGATCAGTTTTTTTGTTAATTCTTTCCAATGTGTCAAGTAATTATCTTTTTGTTTTCTCATGATTTGGTTGGGTCTAATTGTGTTGCTGTCCTGGGGCTCTGTGGGGTCTGTTTGTGTTTGGTAACAGAGCCCCAGGACCAGCTTGCTTAGGGGACTCTTCTCCAGGTTCATCTCTCTGTAGGTGATGGCTTTGTTATGGAAAGTTTGGGAATCGCTTCCTTTTAGGTGGTTGTAGAACTTAACGTCTCTTTTCTGGATTTTGTTAATTAGCGGGTATCGGCCTAATTCTGCTCTGCATGCATTATTTGGTGGTTTACGTTGTACACAGAGGATATTTTTGCAGAATTCTGCATGCAGAGTCTCAATTTGGTGTTTGTCCCATTTTGTGAATTCTTGGTTGGTGAGCGGACCCCAGACTTCACAACCATAAAGGGCAATGGGTTCTATAACTGATTCAAGTATTTTTAGCCAGGTCCTGGCGTCTGGACCTTTTTTGGAACACCATTATTTTTGTCTTACTGAGATTTACTGTCAGGGCCCAGGTCTGACAGAATCTGTGCAGAAGATCTAGGTGCTGCTGTAGGCCCTCCTTGGTTGGTGACAGAAGCACCAGATCATCAGCAAACAGTAGACATTTGATTTCAGATTCTAGTAGGGTGAGGCAGGGTGCTGAAGACTATTCTAGTGCCCTCGCCAATTCGTTGAAGAGGGTGGGGCTTAAGCTGCATCCCTGTCTCACCCCCCAGCCCTGTGGAAAGAAATGTTTGTGTTTTTTTAAATCAACAAAGCATGAGAAGGCTTTGCCTTTGTTTTGGTTTGTTTGTTTGTCAATTAGGGTGTGCAGGGTGAATAGGTGGTCTGTCCTACGGTACTTTGTTAAAAAGCCAATTTGACATTTGCTCAGTACATTATTTTCACTGTACATTGTTTTCTTCCTCTCTCTCTCTCTCTCTCTCTCTCTCTCTCTCTCCACCCCCCTCTATCTTATCATCCCTCTCTCTCTTTCTCTCTCTCCACCCCCCTCTTTCTTTTCATCACTCTCTCTCTCTCTTTCTCTCTCTCCACCCCCCTCTTTCTTTTCATCACTCTCTCTCTCTCTTTCTCTCTCTCCACCCCCCTCTTTCTTTTCATCCCTCTCTCTCTCTCTCCATCCCCCCTCTTTCTTTTCACCACTCTCTCTCACTCTCTCTTTCTCTCTCTCCATCCCCCCTCTTTCTTTTCATCCCTCTCTCTCTTTCTCTCTCTCCATCCCCCCTCTTTCTTTTCATCCCTCTCTCTCTCTCTCTCTCTCTCTCTCACTCTCTCTCCACACCCCCCTCTTTCTTTCCATCCCTCTCACTCTGTCTCAGTGACTTCTTTCTGTGTTGCATTTTAAACTGTCACCCTCACGCCACTGTTGATTGGTGAAGTAATCAACAGTGACATTCAAACGCCTGCTTTAAATAATTGTCTAATTTCAGGTTATTAGGGTGTAGCACACCACCAGCTGTAAAGCAGTTGAAATGAGCATCATGAAATACCACCATATTATTATTGTCTTTTTCGTTTGTTATTAATTTTATGAAACAATTCACAAATACAAATACAAACGACACAAACATAAAGAACATCAAGCCTTCCCAGACCCACTTGCTTCTTTTTAAGTCTTGGTTCCAATAGTTTTTTTTTTTTTTCTAAGACATTGTCAGTTTGATAGGCTCTCTGTAAGGTTTTGTATATTTTACCTGTCATATGAGTATCCATTACTAACACAAATAGGATTCCCTCAACATTGCTCAAATATCCATAAGATTTAAAATCAAAATCTCTTGACGTCTTTTGAAAATATCTACATTGGTCAGTCCAAAACTGCCTTTTTAATTCTGTCATGGAAATACATTCTGTTTCCTATTACAAAGTCATTTATGGTTTCTATGCCTTAAGATTTCCATTTGGACCAGTTTATCGGTGAATTTCCTGTTTCTAGGGAGTCATTGTTATAACATGTTGTTCCTATGTGTTCTCACCTCCCACCTGAGGTCAAAGGACCTCCTATGGGTTCTCACCTCCCATCTGAGGTCAAAGGACCTCCTATGGGTTCTCACCTCCCATCTGAGGTCAAAGGACCTTCCTATGGGTTGTTACCTCCCATCTGAGGTCAAAGGACTTTCCTATGGGTTCTCACCTCGGATTTGAGGTCAAAGGACCTTCCTATGGGTTCTCACCTCGGATTTGAGGTCAAATGACCTTCCTATGGGTTCTCACCTCCCATCTGAGGACAAAGGACCTTCCTATGGGTTCTCACCTCCCATCTGAGGACAAAGGACCTTCCTATGGGTTCTCACCTCGGATTTGAGGTCAAAGGACCTTCCTATGTGTTCTCACCTCCCATCTGAGGTCAAAGAACCTTCCTATGGGTTCTCACCTCCCATCTGAGGTCTAAGGACCTTCTGATTTTCTATTACAGGTTCTATAGCTACAATTAATCCAACATGGAATATGTTAAACCTGGTCTCGATCACCAGACAATTTTCTTTTCTCTTTCTTTCTTTCTTTCTTTCTTTCTTTCTTTCTTTCTTTCTTTCTTTCTTTCCCTTCCCACCTCCCTCTCTCTCCCCCTCTATATGCCTCTCTCTCTCTATTTCCCCTCCCTCCCTATCTACCCTTCTATCTCTGTCTCTCTCTCTCTCTGCATCTCTCTCTCTTTCACACCTTCTCTCTCTCTCTCTCTTTCCCTACTCCCCTCTTTCTCTCCCCATCCCTCTGTTGGTCTCACTCTCTCTTTCCCCTTCTCTCTCTCTCTGCCTCTCTCTTTCCCTTCCCCCCTTTCTCTCCCCATCCCTCCGTCGGTCTCACTCTCTCTTTCCCTTTCTCTCCACCGCTCTCTCTTTCGCTCTCTGTATTTATCTCTCTTTCTGCATCTCTCCCTTTCACACCTTCTCTCTTTCTCTCTCTTTCCCTTCCCCCCATCCCTCCATCGGTCTCACTCTCTCTTTCCCCTTCTCTCCCCCCCCCCCTCTCTCTGTCTTTTTCCCTGGGGACAGGGTTAAAATTAGCCAATCAGCTATTGTCAGTTTCTGGAGTAGAAGGATAAAATACACACTTCAGCTGGGATTAATGTATACATTCATATTCACTTTCAGAGGTTTAACTTAATTTGTCCTACATGAGAGGAGGTATAGCTAGCTCTGATTACACCCACGCACGCACACACACACACACCCTTTCTCATCAATAAACAATCAGTATGTCTGGAGGGAGTAAATGACCATATTTACCTATCTCTATTTAACTATCTTTATGAACATACAGCTTGTTTGGCTCCTCTCTTCTCAAGCCTGTCAGTCCTCAAAATAAGTAGGAGCAGCAGTGGCGGGACGGGATGGGACGGGAGGGGAGATGAGATGATTAAATTGATTACATTGACATGCCAGTCATTACATGGCTCTTACTATGAGACGGCTCCCTGCCTCCCTCCCGTCTGTCCTTCCTCTCAGGGTTTGGAGAGAGGCCAAAAATAATCTCCAGAAGGGACAGGCAAAAAAAATACTATTCCCACCAGACAGACAGGTGTCCCTCAAAGAGACAGGGAGAGAGATTTACATTTACGTCATTTAGGAGACGCTCTTATCCAGAGCGACTTGCAGTAGTGAATGCATACATTTCATACATTTTTTTCACCATACTGGTCCCCCGTGGGAATCGAACCCACAACCCTGGCATTGCAAACACCATGCTGTACCAACTGAGCCACACGGGACCGAGATGAAGAAAGATGGGGACAGAGACAGGGACAGAGATGGAGACAGAGATGGGACAGAGACAGGAATAGAGATGGAGACAGGGACAGGGATAGAGACAGGGAAAGAGACAGGGAGAGCAATGGAGACAGGGACAGGGATAGAGACAGAAACAGGGAGAGAGATGAGACAAAGACAGAGACAGAGATGGCGACAAGGACAGAGACGGAGACAGGGACACAGATGGAGACAGGACCAGAGACAGAGACAGGGACAGATATGGAGGCAGGGACAGAGATGGCGACAAGGACAGGGACAGAGATGGGGACAAGGACAGAGACGGAGAGAGGGACAGAGACGGAGACAGGGACAGAGACACAGATGGAGAAAGGGACAGAGATGGAGACAGGGACAGAGATGGAGACAGGGACAGAGATGGAGACAGGGACAGAGACGGAGACAGGGACACAGATGGAGACAGGGACAGACGGGGACAGAGACGGAGACAGGGACAGAGACACAGATGGAGAAAGGGACAGAGATGGAGAAAGGGACAGAGATGGAGACAGGGACAGACGGGGACAGAGATGGAGACAGGGACAGAGACACAGATGGAGACAGGGACAGACGGGGACAGGGACAGAGAAATAGACAGAGAAAGGGACAGATGGTGACAGGGGCAGAGATTGAGACAGGGACAGAGACGAAGACAGGGACAGAGATGAAGACAGGGACAGAGACAGAGATGGTGACAAGGACAGAAACAGAGACAAGGACAGAAACAGAGACAGATATTGAGACAGGGACAGATATTGAGACAGGGACAGATTTGGGGACAGGGACAGAGAAAGAGACAGAAACAGGGAGAGAGATGGAGACATGGACAGGGACACAGACGGAGATGGGGACAGGGACAGAAACGGAGACGGAGACAGGGACAGAGACAGGGAATGAGACAGGGACAGATATGGAGACAGGCAGAGACGAAGGCAGGGACAGAGACGGAGACAGGGATGGTAACAAGGACAGAACAGAGACAGGGACAGATATGGAGACAGAGACGGAGACAGGGACAGAGACACAGATGGAGAAAGGGACAGAGATGGAGAAAGGGACAGAGATGGAGACAGGGACAGACGGGGACAGAGATGGAGACAGGGACAGAGACACAGATGGAGACAGGGACAGACGGGGACAGAGACGGAGACAGGGACAGAGAAATAGACAGAGAAAGGGACAGATGGTGACAGGGGCAGAGATTGAGACAGGGACAGATATGGAGACAGGCAGAGACGAAGGCAGGGACAGAGACGGAGACAGGGACGGTAACAAGGACAGAACAGAGACAGGGACAGATATGGAGAGAGGCAGAGACGAAGGCAGGGACAGAGACGGAGACAGGGACGGTAACAAGGACAGAACAGAGACAGGGACAGATATGGAGACAGGGACAGATATGGGGAATGTTACAGAGACGGAGAAAGGTATGGAGACAGGAACAGATACAGTTTTGGCGACAGGGACAAAAATGGAGACAGGGACAGAGATGGAGCGAGAGATGGAGACAGGGACAGAGATGGAGATGGGGACAGAGACAGGAATATAGATGGTGACAGGGACAGAAATATAGATGGGTAAAAAGACAGGGACAGAAATAGAGATGGAGAAAGGGACAGAGATGGAGACAGGGACAGATACAGTTTTGGCGACAGGGACAAAAATGGAGACAGGGACAGAGATGGAGCGAGAGATGGAGACAGGGACAGAGATGGTGACAAGGACAGAAACAGGGACAGAGACACAGATGGAGACAGGGACAGAAATAGAGATGGAGATGGGGACAGAGACAGGGATAGAGATGGAGACAGGGACAGAAATATAGATGGTAAAAAGACAGGGACAGAAATAGAGATGGGGACAGAGACAGAGACAAGGGATTTATTAAGGCTAACAGAAAGGCTTTGAATACTTTAAATAGAGGGAGATAGAGGGGACTGATGGGTATTGAAGGATTGTCTAGCGGGAGTTGGGCTGTCCCGTTGCTTTCAGATCAATAGCCCAAGAGAAGAGATGTTTGGCTATTTTGCCTGAGAGATACACTACATGAGTAGTGAAAAAGTATGTGGACACCGGCTCGTCGAACACCTCATTCTAAAATCATGGACATTAATATGGAGTTGGTCCCCCTTTGCTGCTTTAGCAGCCTCCACTCTTCTGGGAAGGCTTTCCACTAGATGTTGGAACATTGCTGCGGGGACTTGCTTCCATTCAGCACAAGAGCATTAGTGAGGTCAGGCACTGATGTTGGGCGATTAGGCCTGGCTCGCATTCGGCATTCCAATTCATCCCAAAGGTTTTCGATGGGTTATGGTCAGGGCTCAGTGCAGATCCTTCCACAGCGATATTGAGAAACAATTTTGTATGGACCTCACTTTGTGCACGGGGACATTGTCATGCTGAAACAGGAAAGGGCCTTACCCAAACTGTTGCCACAAAGTTGGAAGCACAGAATCATCTAGAATGTCATTCTATGCTGTAGTGTTAAGATTTCCCTTCACTGGAACTAAGGGGCCCGAACCATGAAAAACAGCCCCAGACCATTATTCCTCCTCCACCAAACTTTAAAGTTGGCACTATGCATTTGTTTCCACTGCTCCAATGGAGACGAGCTTTATACCACTCTAGCCGACGCTTGGCATTGCACATGATGATCTCAGGCTTGTGCGCGGCGGCTAAGCCATGGAAACCCATTTTTCAACTACTAAAAAGGTAAGAACCTCTCTCCCCACCCATAAAAAGTCAGATTGCATCTCGCATTAGCATCTCGCATTAGCTTGCCCGCTCAATAGCAAGCTACTCTATCCTCACTGACTGGTGAAGTAATTGAAATGTAAAACCCCCCCCAAAAAATCTATTTCACAGGTTAAAAAAGGAACAGAAAAAAACGATAAAAAACGTTATTTTTTGGGGTTCGAATCAGTTCAGGACTGTTGGTCGGAAAAGCGGGCCGGAACAAAAACATTTCAGTGGTTCTTTTCAGAATGAAACGATTTTCCAACCCCTGCTACATAGTGTAATACATTTATACCTGATCCACTATGGGCAGACCCAATACCTGATCCACTATGGGCAGACCCAATACCTGATCCACTATGGGTAGACCCAATACCTGATCCACTATGGGTAGACCCAATACCTGATCCACTATGGGTAGACCCAATACCTGATCCACTATGGGCAGACCCAATACCTGATCCACTATGGGTAGACCCAATACCTGATCCACTATGGGTAGACCCAATACCTGATCCACTATGGGTAGACCCAATACCTGATCCACTGTAACAGATTGCAGCGGTTTACTGCATGGCCTCTATTTGACCAGCTAGATGACAAGTCCTCCATTTCTATGATGTTGTTGTAGTTCATCTGTCTCAGTATCTGTAGGAATCTGTCACAGCTTTGGTGTTCCTGTATGTCTCAGTATCAGTAGGAATCTGTCATAGCTTTGGTGTTCCTGTATGTCTCAGTATCAGTAGAAATCCGTCACAGCTTTGGTGTTCCTGTGTGTCTCAGTATCAGTAGAAATCCGTCACAGCTTTGTGTTCCTGTATGTCTCAGTATCAGTAGGAATCCGTCACAGATTTGTTGTTCCTCTATTACATTTACATTTAAGTCATTTAGCAGACGCTCTTATCCAGAGCGACTTACAAATTGGTGCATTCACCTTATGATATCCAGTGGAACAACCACTTACAATAGTGCATCTAAATCTTTTAAGGGGGGGGGGGGGTTAGAAGGATTACTTTATCCTATCCCAGGTATTCCTTAAAGAGGTGGGGTTTCAGGTGTCTCCGGAAGGTGGTGATTGACTCCGCTGTCCTGGCGTCGTGAGGGAGTTTGTTCCACCATCTATAATACGTTTAACTTCCATTGATATGGTAGCCGAAAATCCAAAGAAAAACCAAACAGAATTTTCTTTTTGAGATCCCAGGCTCTTTTAATGGAAAGCTATGGGTCCTATGCAATTCCAGCTCCCAGATTGCAATTCCTATGGCTTCCACTAGATGTCAAAAATCTTTGTTCAAGGTTTCAGGCTTGTTTCTTCCAAACAGAATTTTGAGTTTTGGTACTGGGAGTCACAGTTCAAAATCAGTCTGTTGGTGCGCGATGAAGAGGACAAGCCCTTGCTAATTGTACTTTTCTATTGAACATACTTCTTTCAGTATGAAATATTATAGTTTAATTACATTTTAGGGTATCTGAGGATGAAATAGAAACTTAGTTTGACTTGTTTGAACAAAGTTTAGCGGTAGCTTTTTGTATTCCTTTGTCTGCATATTGAACGAGTGGATTACTGAAATTGATGGCGCCAACTAAACTGACTTTTTGGGATATAAAGAAGGATTTTATCTAACAAAACGACCATGCATGTTGTAGCTGGGAACCTTGGGATTGCAAACAGAGGAAGATTTTCAAAAAGTACGTGATTACTTAATCGCTATTTGTGATTTTATGAAGCCTGGGCTGGTTGAAACATATGTTGATGTGGGGCGCTGTCCTCAAACAATCGCATGGTATGCTTTCGCTGTAAATCCTATTGTAAATCAGACAATGCAGTTAGATTAACAAGAATTTAAGCTTTTAACCGATATAAGATACTTGTATATTCATAAATGTTTAATATTCCGATTATTTATTTGAATTGCGCGCCCTCCAATTTCACCGGATGTTGTCGACAGGTCCCGCTGACGTGACGCCTAGCCCTATTAAACTGTTTCTTTACAGTTCTGTCTTGCATTTGTTGTCGCTGAAGTTCATATCATTGGAGGCTGCTGAGGGGAGAACTGCTCATAAATATGGTCGGAACGTAGTCAATGGAAACCATGTGTTTGATAACATTCCACCTATTCTGCTCCAGCCATTACCACGAGCCAGTCATCCCCAATTAACCTCTCTTGGGCAGGTGGGACGCTACCGTCCCACCCACGGATCACACTATTCAACAGCCAGTGAAAAATCAGAGCGCCAAATTCAAAACAACAAAATGTCATAATTCAAAGTTCTCAAACATACGACTATTTTACACCATTTTAAAGATACACTTCTCCTTAATGTAACCACATTGTCCGATTTCAAAAAGGCTTTATGGCGAAAGCGTAACGTTAGATTATGTTAGGACAGAGAGGGGTCACAAAAACCAGAAATTCAGCTAAAATATTCACTAACCTTGACAATCTTCATCAGATGACACTCCTAGGACTCAATGTTAGACAATACATGTATGTTTTGTTCGATAAAGTTCATATTTATATCCAAAAACAGCATTTTACATTGGTGCGTGATGTTCAGAAAATATTTAGCCTCCAATACTGCTGATGAATCAGCACAACAATTTACAAAAATACTCATCATAAACATTGATAAAATATTAAACTGTTATTCAAAGAATTATAGATAACCATCTCCTGTGACAGATTTCAAAAAAGCTTCATGGGGAAAGCACACTTTGCAATAATCTGAGTACGGCGCTCAGAAACATACACCAGGCAATACAGATACCCGCCATTTTGGAGTCATCTAAAATCATAAATAGCATTAGAAATATTCACTTACCTTTGATGATCTTCATCAGAAGGCAGATCCAGGAATCCCAGGTCAAAACGAAATGTTGTTTTGTTCGATAAAGTCCATAATTTATGTACAAATACCCCCTTGTTGTTTGCGCGTTCAGTAAGCTACTCCAAATGTTGGAAGCGCGCCCAGAATTTCACGACGAAAAGTCAAAAAACGTTATATTTATGTTCGTTGAAACATGTCAAACATTGTATAGCATCAATCTTTAGGGCCTTTTTAACATAAAACTTCAATAATATTACAACCGGACGATTCCAATGTCTTGAAAAACGTTATGGAACACAGCTACCTCATCACGTGAAAGCACGCCAATGAACTCATGTCATTTTCTGAGTCACCAACTTCCCGGGCTTCTTGTTCACTCTCTGTTTACTGCAAAAGCCTGAAACTAGGTTCTAAAGACTGTTGACATCTAGTGGAAGCCTTAGGAAGTGCAAAATGAACCCTAAGTCACTGTGTACTGTAAAGGCAATGACTTGAAGACTACAAGCATCAGATTTCCCACTTCCTGGTTGGATTTTTCTCAGGTTTTTGCCTGCCATATGAGTTCTGTTATACTCACAGACATCATTCAAACAGTTTTAGAAACTTCAGAGTGTTTTCTATCCCAATCCACTAATAATATGCATATTCTAGTTTCTGGGCCCGAGTAGTAGGCCGTTTAATTTGGGTACCTTTCTCATCCGGCCGTGAAAATACTGCCCCCTACCCAAGGTGCCACCAACCTCCTGTGGTACACATCTATCAAAGCTTTGCTGTTTCTTTATCAGAGCGTGTTAGAGAGTGTTCTGATTGACAAACCTCCATTTTGTGGCAGTTGTTATTTCAGTATGATCAGATCACAAACAGTCAAAGCTTTTGTGTTTCCTTATATAACACTTTAGTAGAAACTATTCCTTTTCAGTTCTGATTGACAAAGATGAGAGGGTGGATTTAAAGACTTGTTATTCTAAATGGTTTAAATCGGTTCATAAAGGTTTGTTGTTGTTGATCTGAATGCAAAAATAGATGTATACATAGATGTATACATTATCATTAGTATCTATTTAAACAGCAGTAATAGTGATAAACAGATAGATACTAATGGTAACGTATGCATGTAAACAGCAGTAATAGTGACAGCTTGTAAAATTCCATAAAATTATGTCATGGCCTTGCTCGCACACACCTTTTCAGTTCTGTCTGCAAATCTTCTACAGGATTGAGGTCAGGGTTTTATGCCGGCCACTCCAATACCTTGTCTTTGTTGTCTTAAGCCATTTTCCCACAACTTTGGAAGTATGCTTGGGGTCATTGTCCATTTGGAAGACCCATTTGCGACCAAGCTTTAACTTCCTGACTGATGTCTTGAGATGTTGCTTCAATATATCCACATAATTGTCCTGCCTCATGATGCCATCTATTTTGTGAAGTGCACCAGTCCCTCCTGCAGCAAAGCACCCCCACAACATGATGCTGCCACCCCGGCGCTTCACGGTTGGGATGGTAATCTTCGGCTTGCAAGCCTCCCCTTCTTCCTCCAAACATAACGATGGTCATTATGGCCAAACAGTTATATTTTTGGTTCATCAGACCAGAGGACATTTCTCCAAAAAGTATGATCTTTGTCCCCATATGCAGTTGCAAACTGTAGTCTGGCTTTTTTGTGGCAGTTTTGGAGCAATGGCTTCTTCCTTGCTGAGTGGCCTTTCAGGTTATGTCGATATAGGACTCGTTTTACTGTGGATATAGATACTTTTGTACCTGTTTCCTCCAGCATCTTCACAAGGTTCTTTGCTGTTGTTCTGGGATTGATTTGCACTTTTTGCACTAAAGTACATCCATCTCTAGGAGACAGAACGCGTCTCCTTCCTGAGCGGTATGATGGCTGCATGGTCCCATGGTGTTTATACTTGCGTACTATTGTTTGTATAAATGAACGTGGTACTTTCAGGCATTTGGAAATTGCTCCTAATGATGAACCAGACTTGTGGAGGTCTACAATTTATTTCTGAGGTCTTGGCTGATTTCTTTTGATTTTCCCATGATGTCAAGCAAAGAGGCACTGAGTTTGAAGGTCGGCCTTGAAATACATCCACAGGTACACCTCCAATTGACTCAAATGATGTCAATTAGCCTATCAGAAGCTTCTAAAGCCATGACATCATTTTCTGTAATTTTCCGGGCTGTTTAAAGGCACAGTCAACTTAGTGTATGTAAGCTTCTGACCCACTGGAATTGTGATACAGTGAATTATAAGTGAAATAATATTTCTGTAAACATATGTCAGAAAAATGACTTGTCATGCACAAATGACTTGACTTGTCATGTCCCAACCGACTTGCCAAAACTATAGTTTGTTAACAAGAAATGTGTGGAGTGGTTGAAAAACGAGTTTTAATGACTCCAACCTGAGTATATGTAAACTTCATACTTCAACTGTATTTGTGTGTTTGTGATTGAGTCAGTGTTGTCCAATCCAGTCAAGTCCACCTGGGGAGTGATAAGGACATGCCGTTGAATAGAGAAGTGGAGGTAATGGTGGAGGAAGGGATGCCTGGGGAGATGGTGAGTCACAGCACCAACCTAGACAACCCGCAGGCTGTGGAGAGAGAGAGAGAGAGAGAGAGTCACAGCACCATACTCAAGCCTGTTTCGTCTGGTCTGCTGGCTCACTAAAGTTTAGAGACACCAGAGAGCCACAGACCCTGAAGGCCAGGTAAGGGGTTGAGAAGCCACCCACTCGTCCCCTGATGCTGCCTGACAGCTGAGGCATCCAGCCCACCTTGGGGACAGAGGAAAGGGTGAAACTTAAGAGCACTGGGCGGATTTATGTTTTAGATAAGATGTCTTTGTGGTCTTCCTCCCCCTCCTCTTCCCCTTCAGCCCTGTCTGAGACAGAGACACAGACCAAGACATCAATGGTTGTTCTAGTTTTGTGTTTTTAGACTTGTTTTATTTCTATTATTATTTTGTTTTTATATTCTTTAGTTTCAGTTTTATTGTTAGGTACAGAAAGTATGCATGGGAGGCTAGGAGCCATTTGTGTTGGAGGCTTAGTGTTTTTGGGACTTCTTGCCACTGGGTGAGTAGTGATGGGTCAGGTCATGTGTCAGGTTAGGTTTAAATGTTAGTCTTTAAGGGACTTGGATGTTAAAATAGCACATAGACTGGTGGAAGAAATATGGTGGAAGGAAAAACTCTCCCCCAAACCAATGTTATTTTTTTGTACATTTTGTTTTAATGTAATTAGTACATATAAGAAGAATCAAGTACCTTTACCTGACAAAAAGTACACAAAGTAATTCTAAAACGTGAGCTTTGCTGTTCGACCGACCACTGGGAGGTTTATTAAGGTACTGTATGCTGACGCCATTGCTCACACTCTGCACCCGCCCTTTGGCTACGCTACCTACCAAGCGACAGGGGTGTTTCTACGATATGAAGACATTGGGGGCTTAGCTCAAAGCCTGCGGTGGGGTCTGGCTGGATTCTTGCACGACAACAACAAACAATTATCATTTTTAAAGCTACATTTTTATTTATTTATTTTTATTTGACCAGGAAGGGCTCATTGAGATTTAAAATATATTTTTCAAGAGCATCCTGGCCAAGATAGGCAGCACCAAGTCATTACAAAAAATTACAGACAAACGACATGAAAAACTACAAGTAATCTAGTAAAAACCATAGAATTTACAAGAGTATAACAAAATCAAAAACAGCAAATGAAAAACATTGACAGGTCAGGGAATCAGTCTCAAGATCATTCATCAGTGATTTAAAAATAAAGAAATTAATTAATTTGGTGCACTTTGAGATGAACATTGAGAGATTAGACATTTTTCAAGTAACTTGCACCTTCTCACCTGCCACAGCAGACACTGCCAGTACTCAATTATTGTAGCTACTATGGGTCTCTCTACTGTGGAACATTCTCTACTCTGGAACGTTCTCTACACTGGAACATTCTCTACTGTGGAACGTTCTCTACTGTGGAACGTTCTCTACTGTGGAACGTTCTCTACTGTGGAACGTTCTCTACTCTGGAACATTCTCTACTCTGGAACATTCTCGACTCTGGAACATTCTCTACTGTGGAACATTCTCTACTGTGGAACATTCTCTACTCTGGAACATTCTCTACTCTGGAACATTCTCTACTGTGGAACATTCTCTACTGTGGAACATTCTCTACACTGGAACATTCTCTACTGTGGAACACTCTCTACTCTGGAACACTCTCTACTGTGGAACACTCTCTACTGTGGAACACTCTCTACACTGGAACATTCTCTACTCTGGAACGTTCTCTACTCTGGAACATTCTCTACTCTGGAACATTCTCTACTCTGGAACATTCTCTACTTAGTGTGTTGCCAGGAAACCACTAAGCAACTTTGAATATAGACTCTGTTGTGATTTGATGTAGATGTCTCATGTGTGTGTTCGCAGTTAGCCAAATATTTTTTGGCCAATTAGCTTCAGGCCGGCTGGTGTGCAACCTGACTTTGACCTTGGATAGCCTATACCCGGGGCTAGTTAGGGACCGTCAATAAATTGCACAATGTAAATGAGACAATATTTTCATGTTGCACACCTTTTAGTTCTCATTAAATGCTTTGAATGTGTGTATATGAATTTCTACAATGTATAGTTTAAGGTTTTTAAGTCATTGAAATGTGTAGCTATTGGAATTTGAACATATTGTCCCATGTACATTGTGTACTTTACTGATAGGTCCCTAACCAGCCACATAGGAATATTCAAAGTCAACCCAAATTTAACACAGTCATTATGATCGGGTCTCGTGCAACTCTGAAATTGATGAATACTTGTGTGCTGCCAGCTGTGGGCATGTGGGCAGGATTGAAACAAACCCAACATTAATTTACGTTGCGATGCAGTCACGACCACAAGTCTCACAAAACTGAGTTTTGGACGAGACTGACTTTATGACCAAAATTATTCTATTTACACTTTGTAGTCAATTTTCACAGCAGAATACATGTTTCTGACTCATATTGATGCCACAGATGGTTTTTATGGGCAGTTGTTCTTTAAATTTACTATACAATGACACGACCAGGGCAACTCAATTGTAAATACAAATTAAAGTGTCCTCATAACAGCGTAACACAACTCAAATATGACGGCTAGATGAATATAATGAGACATGAGACAGAAAATTGACCAGTAGAATGAAATAAGTTATAAGACCTCTATAATTAATTAAAACATTTTCAGTTCTACCAGCTAACGTGAGATTTTTAGATTGCATAACATTTGAGGACATAATTTAAACAACCTCTTGACGGTCGCCTAGGATAGGGGGCGCTACAGCGATTTTTGAAAAAAATACGTGCCCATTTTAAACGGCCTCCTACTCAAACTCAGAAGCTATGATATGCATATAATTAATAGATTTGGATAGAAAACACCCTCAATTTTCTAAAACTGTTTGAATGGTGTCTGTGAGTATAACAGAACTCATATGGCAGTCAAAACCCCGAGACAGTTTCTAACAGGATGTGGAAATCTGATTTGCGGACTCAACTTCAGCACTTTGCTTATAAATCACACCGTGAGCTATGGTTCATTGAGCACTTCCTGTTGCTTCCACTAGATGTCCCCAGTCTTTACAAAGTGGTTTGAGTCTTCTACTGTGAAAACTGACTGAAAGAGAGGCTGTTGATCTTGGTCACATGGGGAGGGCCATCACCATTATGACGCGGGCGCCCCTGGCTACCCTCCCCTTTCGAAACGTTTTGAAAGACAATGCAACCGTCCCCATGGAATATTATTGAAGCTCTGGTTGAAAAAGGCCCTAAAGATTTATGTTATACAACGTTTGACATGTTTGAACGAACTTAAATATTTTTTGGGGGGCTTTCGTTAGGAGAAGTCCCGCGCACTACGGAACATTTTGAGGTGCCTTCGGAACGCGCTAACAAGAAGAAGCTATTGGGACATAAATTATGAACTTTTTCGAACAAAACTACATTTGTTGGGGACCTGGGATTCCTGGAAGTGCCTTCTGATGAAGATTATCAAAGGTAAGGGAATATTTACAATTATATACAAGAGTAGATTTGATATTCGATTGTTCCAAGATGGCGCAGACCTGTATTGCTAGCCTATTTCTCTGAGTATAGCATCCCTTTTATTGCAAAGTGTGATTTCCCAGTAAAGTTATTTTTAAATCTGGCAATGCAGGTGCTTTCACGAGATGTTCATCTATAACTCTTTGAATGACAATATTACATTTAAAAAAAATATGTTTTCGAATAGTAATTTAGTAAATTGTAGCGCTGATCCACCGGATGCATTTGAGGGAAAATAGTTTCTCAACGTTACGCGGCGATGTAAAATGCTGTTTTTATATATAAATATGAACTTTATCGAACAAAACAATGCATGTATTGTGTAACATGATGTCCTAGGAGTGTCATCTGATGAAGATTGTCAAAGGTTAGTGCTGCATTTAGCTGTTTTTTGGTTATTTGTGATGCATGTGGTTGGTCGGAAAATGGCTATGTGAATACTTTGACATATACTCCTCTAACATTATCTAATATTTTACTTTTGCTGTAAAGCCTTTTTGAAATCGGACAACGTGGTTCGATTCAGGAGAGGTGTATCTATAAAACGACATAAAATAGTCCTATATTCATAACTATTCGGTTATGAATATGGCGAAATGATTTTACACTGGATGTTGATCCCGCATACGGGACGGAGAACATCAAGAGGTTTTAAGGGCCAATGTATTTTCAGTGTTTTGTTCACCTACGGTATAAACACAAAGCTCTTTCTGGCTGCCCTCCCCCTTCCCTTCTAAGTTCAAGCTGAAAATGGTTTATTTGTCATATACACCTGATATACGAGGGGTACATGTACGCTGTATGTGCGGATTTGTGTGCATGTGAGGAATCGTTGAATCATTGTGTGCATGTATTGAATGTGTATATTTATTTGTGTGTTGGATGGAGGGATAGTGAAGGAGAGTTGGGATAGCAGGGCTAGTCAGGGCTGCTTCCATGCAGGTTCACTTCTCCACAATGCAACAACAATAGAAAAAGTAAGTAGCTAAGTGAATAAAAATAATAATACAAATAATTGCTCAATCAAATCATTTTACCAATTTGTGACTCGTTGCAGAAAACTAGGCGTATGTCGCAAGTCACGACGTCACAGGAGAGGCATTTCAATGTTTAAAAAAAATATATAATAATCAAAAAAGTGCCTTCTGGAACTTTTTAACTTTCATGTGCCTTAATAACAAACGTGTATGCCATCTGCAAATACAAATAAAGTTGTTAAATTATGAGCCTAGTTGGTTTAACCCCAGAAAAAGACAGGAACCTTCCCGCTAGCCATGATTGGCTGAGATAATGAATGGGCTGGACATGCCGAGAGATGAGTTTCAGATTGGTCTGCCGTGTAGCATCTTCAGTCTACGGTCAGTGTGAACCAGACTGACTTGACACAACGGGCCAAGCAAGCAAACAAAACGGAAACGACACAGGACGTTTTATTTAATGAAAGGGGTTGCAGACTGCCGTGTAGCGTTCATCCATGTATACGGGTAAGAGTCTAGCTACAGATTCAGATATTATATGTTTCAAATTTTGTCAAAAAGTTGTTTTCATTGCAAGTTAAAACTTACTGTTAGCTAGCTAGCTGACGTTAGGTGGCTGGCTCGCTAGCTAACATTACGTGTATGACCTGTGTAGTAATATTATCTCAGCAAGACCTTTTGCATTGCTAGTTATAGACTAGCTAGCTAACTAGCTAACATTGAATCTATTTGGTTAACTTTAGCTAGCTTTGAAAATAGGTTTGTATTGCTAGTACTCTATGGATCGGGATTATGGTTCATTGTTTCGCTAGCTAGCTACATATCTAAACAAATAGACCCCAAGTTAAAGTGTATTGTTAGCTAGCTAGCTAACATCGAACATATTTCGTTAACTTTAGCTATGACAATTGGTTTGTATCGCTAGTACTCTATGGATTGGGATTATGGTTCATTGTTTAGTCTAAACAAAAGGCTCCAGATGATTACATGACCCATCAAGTTAGCCAGGTGTGTCTGACAGTGATTACGGCCATCATTATAATGCTAAAATATTTGTATGTGGAATTTGTAGAACACGCCTGACTCTCCTCCACCAGACATACAATGAGAATGGTCTAATGCCTCCCATCAAAAAGAGAGCTGGCCCAAACAAGCACAGCTTACACTTGAAGCATGAGGACTTGCAGCGAGTGGTGAACTTAATCAACAACTACGCAGAGAATAATGCAATAGTATTACAAGGACGCCACCAAGGACACAAACACTTTGGTGGAAAGCTGCTGCCATCTCATGTGACAAAAGCAGTGTTGTGGCGTCTCTACAAGGAATCGATGACAACACTTGGTATGTAAAGCATAAACAGCACGTTTTGATGATTTAATTTACCTCCAACGTGATTGGCATGTTGAATAACAAATAATTAAAGTGCAGCAGTAAATAACAATAGCGGGGCTATATACATGGGGTACCGTCTTTCCAAAGGTATGTGTAGTCGGGCTGTCTTCCTTCAGGAATCTGTGAAGAAAATTGCCAAGGCAGCAGCTACTCTTCATTGGGTCCAGCACAATTAAGGCAATTATACAATTTTAAAAACATTACAATACATTCATAGATTTCACAAAACACTGTGTGCCTTCAGGCCCCTACTGTACTCCGCCACTACCACATATCAACAATATAAAATCCATGTGTACGTGTGTGTACAGTGCAAATGTTATCGTGTGTGTGTATGCATGTGTCTGTGCCTATGTGTGTTGCTTCACAGTCCCCCGCTGTTTCACAAAGTGTATTTTGCATCAGTTTTTAAATCAAATTTTACTGCTTGCATCAGAAGGTTGCCGACGTTGACTTTGAAATCATAGGAGTAAGCACTGAGGCCGCAGATGCAGGTACCCTCAGCGACAAAGGTGCAGGAAGATCAGGCTGCAGGATGGCAAAATTATTCATTGTTTGTATCCGCTGCAGGCCTCTAGTTGGGAGTGTAGACTGCTTTGCGGGAGGCCGCTGTCTTCGGCTTCCACGGCTCGTGACGTGCGACCATCGTAGATCGCCATGCTCCTGTTGCTGTGTTCCTTTGACTCCACTATCAGATGGGGGAGCTCCAGGCAACACCGGCCAGTCGGATAACGACAAACGACATGGCGGGAATGCATCCAACAAGCGTGAATGCAGTCCAGCCACCGGCGTAGAAAAGGTAAACATTGAAATCTGCGTTTTCCACAGTTTCTTACGTAGGCTGGCGACCTGCGTGATCAAGGAAGCCACCTCAAGCCTATAATCATCGGAAAGCGAACAATTGCTGCTTTGGAACTCTTGAGTGATCTGGTTTGTCCCGAAACAAAGCGTAGTAGAAATTGCTCCTACAGGGCTGGAACCATTCATTTATTTCTCCAGACAAAGAGGGCTCTATTGCAAAACTCATATGGGACTAACTTCACTAGCTTGATGGCTAGCAGCTTAACGGCTCTGTCAAGCAGGCTTCAACCTGTCGGTTAAGCGGGATTCCGGGACAAGAAATAGCAGTCCTAACTGTTAAAAGATAACCGTGTTGTAGAATCCATGCAACAACATTTTTTTTTTTCAAAAGATCTTTGCATCAGTCAGAAAAATGTTCTCTCATCTCTTCGGTCACAGCTAGCTAGCCAGCCAGTAGCTACCGAAGTGTCTAGCCAGCCAAGCTAGCTACAGAAACGAAACCCATCAAATACACTCGCTGGACATAAACACTTATCCTAATATGACTTATATCAACATCCTTAGCTTGCCCATTCACTAAATATACTGTTAAATAATTCTGCTTGACACCCAATAGCTTAAGGATGCTGAGCACTAACTCTAGCTTATTAGCATTAGCCAACCCTTATGCTGAGGTATATTAGCAAGTTAGCTACCACCAACCCTGCACAAACCTTTGGCTAACTCTGCTGCTGCTGCACTTTGACTTTCTTGCTGTTCTGCCCTCTCCACCTCATTCACTCACCTAATTCACTGCTGCCTCAACATGCTCAAAAATGCTTGCCTTTTTTTGCCTGAGTGACAGGCGTTTTCCATCTAACTGGTGCTGTAGGGGTGGGGGAGGGGTTGAGGGACGTGAGCGGTCCACTGCGTTGTGAAATCTCGACCAATCACAGCAGGCACCACGTCACTCCAAGGTCTTATTGCGGTGCCTGCTGTGGTTAGCTGTGGTTAGCTGCCAGCTGTGGTTATGTGTGGTTATGGAAACTCATATCAGGCTGAAATGTAAAAAGATACACTGACTGTACAAAACATTAGGAACACCAGCTCTTTCTACGACAGACTGAACAGGTGAATCCAGGGGAAAGCTATGATCCCTTATTGATGCCACCTGTTAAATCGACTTCAAGATGAAGGGGAGGATGATTTTTAAGCCTTGAGACAATTGAGACATAGATTGCGTACATGTGCCATTCAGAGGGTGAATGGGCAAGACAAAAGATTTAACAGGGTATGGTAGTAGGTGCCAGGCACACCAGTTTGAGTGTGTCAAGAACTGCAACTCTGCTGTGTTTTTCACGCTCAACAGTTTCCCGTGTTTATCAAGAATGGTCTACCAACCAACGGACATCCAGCTAACTTGACATAACAATGGGCCAGCATCCCTGTCAACATGGGCCAGCATCCCTGTCAACATGGGCCAGCATCCCTGTCAACATGGGCCAGCATCGCTGTCAACATGGGCCAGCATCCCTGACAACATGGGCCAGCATCCCTGTCAACATGGGCCAGAATCCCTGTGGAACACTTTCAACACTTTGTAGGGGTGCAACTCCATGTTAGGAAGTTGTTTTAATTATACTTAATCTACGGGATCGGTGTCGCTCCCCGTGGGACATTTGAGCTAACATAGGCTAATGTGATTTTAATACGCATGAGGTTGTAAGTAACAAACAAAAAAATCCCAGGACATAGACATACAGTTGAAGTCGGAAGTTTACATACACTTATGTTGGAGTCATTAAACTCGTTTTCAACCACTCCACAAATTTCTTGTTTACAAACTATAGTTTTGGCAAGTCAGTTAGGACATCTAATTTGTGCATAACACAAGTCATTTTTCCAACAATTGTTAACAGACAGATTATTTCACTTATAACTCACTGTGTCACAATTCCAGTGGGTCAGAAGTTTACATACACTAAGTTGACTGTGCCTTTAAACAGCTTGGAAAATTCCAGAAAATGATGTCATGGCTTTAGATGCTTCAGACTGGCTAATTGACATGATTTGAGTCAATTGGAGGTGTACCTTCAAACTCAGTGCCTCTTTGCTTGACGTCATGGGAAAATCAAAAGAAATCAGCCAAGACCTCAGAAAAAGGATTGTAGACCTCCACAAGTCTGGTTCATCCTTGGAGGCAATTTCCAAACACCTGAAGATACCATGTTCATCTGTACAAACAATATTACGCAAAACTATGTTGATATATTGAAGCACCATCTCAAGACATCAGTCAGGAAGTTAAATCTTGGTCGCAAATGGGTCTTCAAAAAGAACAATGACCCCAAACATACTTCCAAAGATGTGGAAAAATGGCTTAAGGTCAACAAAGTCGAGGTATTGGAGTGGCAATCACAAAGCACTGACCTCAATACTATAGAAAATGTGTGGGCAGAACTGAAAAAGCGTGTGCGAGCAAGGAGGCCTACAAACCTGAGTCAGTTACACCCACTGGGAATGTGATGAAAGAAATAAAAGCTGAAACAAATAATTCTCTACTATCATTCTGACATTTCACATTCTTAAAATAAAATGGTGATCTAAATGACCTAAGACAGAGAATTTTTACTAGGATTAAATGTCAGGATTTGTGAAAAACTGACTTGAAATGTATTGGGCTAAGGTGTATGTAAACTTCCGACTTCAACTGTATCTGATATGTGCAGAAAGCTTAGATTCTTGTTAATCTAACTGCACTGTCCAATTTACAGTAGCTGTACAGTGAAAGAATGCCATGCTATTGTTTGAGGAGAGTGCACAATTATGAACTTGAAAATATATTTATAAACCAGTTAGGCACATTTGGGCAGTCTTGATTCAACATTTTAAACAGATATGCAATGGTTCTTTGGATCAGTCTAAAACTTTGCACATACACTGCTGCCATCTAGTGGCCAAAATCTAAATTGCGTCTGGGCTGGAATAATACATTAATGACCTTTCTCTTGCATTTCAAAGATGATGGTACAAAAAAAACATGTTTTTTCCCTTGTATTATCTTTAACAAGATGTAATGTTTTATATTATCCTACATTAATTTCACATTTCCACAAACTTCAAAGTGTTTCCTTTCAAATTGTATCAAGAATATGCATATCCTTGCTTCAGGCAGTTAGATTTGGGTATGTCATTTTAGGCAAATATTTGAATAAAAAGGGACCGATCCTTAAGAGTTTTTAAGTATATTTCCTCAGGAAGCATGTTCCTTGTTATCATTGTCAACTGTCTCTGCACTCTTTTGAACAGGAATTCAGAAAATACTTCAAAACTCATTACTTGCACTGAAACTTCAGTCCCTTGCAAAAGTATTCATACCCCTTGGATTTCTTCACATTTTGTTGTTACAAAGCGAGATTAAAACGGATTTAATTGCATATTTTGATCAACAATCTTAACAAAATACTCTGTAATGTCAAACTGTAAGACAATTATTATTATTATTATTATTATTATATTAATATAAATTAAATGACTAAAACAGTAGTCGCATAAGTTTACAGCTCCCTGAGTCAATACATGTTAAAAACACCTTTGGCAGGGATTATAGTGACGAGTCTTCTTGGGTAAGTCTCTAAGAGCTTTACACACCTGGATTGTACAGTATTAACCCATTATTCTTTTCATAATCCTTCAAGTTATGTCAAGATGTTGGGGATCTTGACAGTCTTGCCATAGTATTTCAAGACGATTTAAGTCAAAAACTGTAACTTGGTCACTCAGGAACATTCACTGTCTTCTTGGTAAGCAACTCCAGTTAATATTTGACCTTGTGTTTTAGGTTATTGTCCTACTGGAAAGTGAATTCCTTTCCCAGTGTCTGGTGGAAAGCAGACTGAAGCATACTTTCCACTAGGATTTTACCTGTGCTTATGTAACCGGTGTGAAATGGCTAGCTAGTTAGCGGTGTGCGCTAATAGCGTTTCAATCGGTAACGTCACTCACTCTGAGACCTTGAAGAAGTTGTTTCTTGCTCTGAAATGGCGGTGGCTGTTGTGGAGCGATAGGCAATGATGCTTTGAGGGTGACTGTTGTCGATGTGTGCAGTGGGTCCCTGGTTCCCTCTCCTCGCCCAGATATGGGCGAGGAGAGGGATGTAAGGAACACTGTTACACTTAGCTCCATCCTGTTTCTTTTTATCCTGAAAAACTCACTAGTCCTTGCCGATGACAAGCATACCTATACAATGATGCAGTCACCACCATGTTTGGAAGTAAGGAGACAGTTACTCAGTGATGTGTTGTGTTGGATTTGCCCCGAATATAAGGCTTACGAGATAAATGTTGGAATATGTTTATTCTGTGTTTGTATTAATCTTTTCACTCTGTAATTGAAGTCTTTATTGTGGAGTCACTCACTGCAATGTTATTGATTCATCCTTGTCTTTCTCCTTTCACAGCCATTGAACTATGTAACTCTTTTAAAATCACCAATGGTGTTGTGATTGAAATGCACTACTTGACTGATGGATCTTACAGATGTTGCATGTATGGGGAACAAAGGAAGGGGTATTTCACACAGTGTGATTTGTTAAGCCTAATTTTACGCCTTAACTAATTTAGGCTTGCCTAACGAAAAGGGCTGAAAAATTATGCAATGACTATATTTTACTTATAAAAATAGTAATCATCTTTTTTTATCTTCCACTTTAACATTATAGTATTTTGAGTAAAATGTTGACAAAAAAATGACAATTCAATCCATTTTATGTTGCAAGGTACTGTGTACTTATAGTGTACTTGATCACTCCCTGAGTTTCATAAAAAAAATATATCAATTATTCAACTTAAAACAATTGTATTTTGAAGGAAAATACTAAATTACAATTAAAGTGTTTTAAATTGAAGTACAGTTTTAATGTGTGTAAGTTTAATGATATATATAGTATACTTAAAGACTGAAAAAACAAGAATTTAAAGTAGATTTTTAACAACTGCATTGAAGGATGACGACAGCATATTTATAGTAAACTAAAAGACTATTAATTTAAGCTACACTTTTAATAAATGTGTCGAAGGTTGATGATAGTATATTTATAATATACTTAAGATATACTAGAAAATAACATATTGTATTTGAAGTAAAAAGTTTGGACACACCTATTCATTCCAGGGTTTTTCATAATTTTTACTATTTCCTACATTGTAGAATAATACTGAAGACATCAACACTATGAAATAACACATATGACATCACGTAGTAACCCAAAAGATGTTAAACAAATCAAAATATATTTTATATTTGTGATTCGTCAAAGTAGCCACACTGCCTTGATGACAGCTTTGCACACGTCTCCTGACCCGCCTGATTCAGAAGTTTTAAACGCCTCCCAAAAGCTTGAAAACAGAATTGAAAACCCCACTAGCTTTCTGCCCACAGTAACTGAACATAATTCATGATGGTTTTTATTTCATTTTAGTTAGCTAGGGAGACAATACAAATAACAGTTGCATTACAGTTTCAGTTTTTCAAACGGATTTTGTTAATTATTTTACTTCAGTTTACTATATATTTTTGTTAATGACTAGTCTTAGTTTTTGTTTTCATTTACTATAATAACCTTGACAGACACACAGACAGACAGACAGACACACAGAGTCTACCCTACTAGACACAGAGACACCTTACAGAATTTAACGTTGTCCAAACAAATCTCACCTCTCCAGACCTCTGTCTCATCCTCTCTTCTTCCTGTCTCCTTCCTGTCTGCTGCACTAACGGGATTCTGGGTAAGTTCAACAGCATTATGGGTAGTTCAAGTCCGAGCATGAATCCTAAATAGCACCCCAGTCCCTATGTAGTGCACTATTTAAACGAAGAATAGGGTGTGATTTGGGATGCATCCTGGGCAATTCAAGTCTTCCAGAAGTCCCAGACAGAAGATTTAAAAAAATAAAGAAAGAAAGCTATCTTCATAAATAACTTTAACTCCACAAAGGTAAAACAACTCCACATTCTACACCTTTCAAATTGATAGAGCTTTGTTTTTAATAAAAACTGTTGCTTTCACCACTTTCTCTGAAAATACACTCAAGAGAGTTTTATTATTGAATTGGTTTTCTTTGCTTACCCACCCACTCTCTCATTGTGAAGATTTTGCATTGGTTTCAATGTTTATTTTCTTATTCATCTCCCACGCTGTTAAACTATTTATTTGTTCACACTTGATTACTTGTTGATCGTACATTTAAACAACTAAATACTTCTCTCAGATCTGTTTACAAAACTGTCTGGAGCAGACGAGCTTTATGGGTATAAAGGGAATTTGATCTAAACTAAATGAATTATTACATTCAAGTGATGGATGATCAGATCAGTTTAGATGTTTTGAACTGCGCGCGAGCGGTAGAAACAAAAACAACATGTCTCTAAAAAAAAATCTCCAAGAAGCTCACAAATGAAATGACAAGCCTGAATGATTGGCGGCAGGAGGCCAATTTGTAGATCCTCTGTCTCTGAAAACATTCTCGTTTATAATCTTCTCATTTTCAAAATCAATTAGATGTCTCCCCAGTTAGCACATAACGTTCTGAGAACCATTTGTTTCGTAGAGCTTGGTGAAAGTGTGGTTGTCCTATAGTTATTTTGCACACATCCTTCCCACAACTTTCTGGGAATGGTGCAGGATAGTTGCTTGGCTTTGGGACATAATGTTTCCTAAAAGTTCAAAAATGTTTACTTTTCATTTGAATTTTGGTAATGTTCTAGGAATGTTCTCCAACTGGTTTGACATTGGGAATGTTCTCAAATTGTTCAGCGAATGTTAAGCAACGCAGTTATTCTGTTGGAATTTCAATACTTCATCATAAGTTTCCTACATGTTTCCTCATGGTTCTATTTAAATACATTTTCTCAGAAGATCAAGAAAACATTCCATGAAAATTACATCTTAAGAATGTTTTTCTAAAAATATATACATTCCGTTCTCATTATCAAGAAAACTCTCTCTATCCCATATCTTGTTAAGTGTGATCTTAATGAGTGCTTGCTATGCCGCTCTGAAATATATGTATATATATTCTTAATCCGTTCCTTACTTAGATGGACGTGATGTTTGGATATATGTTGTGGAACTGTTAGATATTACTAGTTATTATATATTACTGCACTGTCGGAGTTAGAGAGACCGTCCTAACGGTCCTAATTGTCCTAACCATCCTAAGCATCCTAACTGCCATCACTAACATTGAGTGGCTGCTGCCAACATACTGACTCATCTCTAGCCACTTTAATAATGAAAAAATTTATGTAATAAATGTATCACTAGTCACTTTACACAATGCCACTTTATATAATGTTTACATACCCTACATTACTCATAACACACGTATGTACTGTATCTTATACCATCTACTGCACCTTGCCTATGCTGCTCGGCCATCGCTCATCCACATATTTATATGTACATATTCTCATTCACCCCTTTAGATTTGTGTGTATTAGGTAGTTGTTTGGGAATTGTTAGATTACTTGTTAGATATTACCGCACTGTCGGAGCTAGAAGCACAAGCATTTCGCTACACCTGCAATAACATCTGATAAACATGCGTATGTGACCAATAAATGTGATTAGATGTGTTTCCTTTGAAATGGGGTCTGTTTGAATAGACTAAAATAAACAGCTTGTGTAGCTGCTGTAACAGTGTAGGTTCCGTCCCTCTCTTCGCCCCAACCCGGGCTCGAACCAGGGACCCTTGCACACATCAACAACTGACACCCACGAAGCATCGTTACCCATCGCGCCACAAAAGCCGCGGGGAAACCCTACTTCAAGTCTCAGAGCGAGTGACATCACTGATTGAAATGCTATTAGCGCGCACCACCGCTAACTAACTAGCCATTTCACATCGGTTACACTGCCATGCTGTGTTGTTGTCTTAAGGTCTCTCTTTATGTAGTGTTGTGTTGTCTCTCTTGTCGTGATGTGTGTTTTGTCCAGTATTTATATAACATTTTTTTATTTTTAATCCCAGACCCCGTCCCTGCAGGACCTTCTGGTAGGCCGTCATTGTAAATAAGAATATGTTCTTAACTGACTTGCCTATTTTAATAAAGGTTCAATTATTTTTTGTAAATGTAAAAGCTTGGCATGTTGCTCCATCCTGTTGGTGCAGTGGACTAATTCTATCGATCGAGAACAGACGATCATAGGTTTGAATCTCACTGATGGCTTGCCACAATAAAAAATACATGTATTTTGAAGATTAATGCTTAAACTTCTTAAATTCAACCATTATTGGGTTTAAATACACATTTAGATGTGTGAACAGCCATCCACAACAACCACAACCCATAAGGCGCAAAAGTGCTAAATGAGAGAAAATAAGTGTGATTCAGATCAATGTGCTAACGTTATGTAGATATCAATAATAAGTGATATCCGTATTGCCGTAGACTACACCACTAATGTAATAATAACATCCTTACCTCCAAGCGTTTATTCAAGTTGGATAATGTTTGGATGCCGAAAGCAGTCGCACCATTGGAAGACATAGCTTGGACTGTAGCTTACAAAAGCCTATTCCTGCTCTTTTCCCGCGATCCATCAAACACATTTGGTGTGTCATCATAGTGGTCTCTGACCTGTTGTCAGACTCGCTCAAGTGGAACAAATTGAAACTTGCGCCTTTTTTTAAATGCTGATTTGAATGTCGTTGAGAAAACAGAGAAGTGTCAAAGATTTTTTTCGCAAACATCCTTTCTGAATTTAAAAGTAATCCCCGAAGTAATCATCTAGTTTTTCAAAAGTATCGGTAATCCGATTACAATATTTTTGCTGGTAACATAACGGATTACAGTTACCATTTTTTGTAATCCCTTACATGTAACGGATTACATGCAATCCGTTACTCCCCAACCCTGGCGCTTGATGGTTTTTGCGACTGCACTTAAAGAAACATTCAAAGTTCTTGAAATGTTCTGTATTGACTGACGTTCATGTCTTAAAGTAATGATGGACTGTCGTTTCTCTTTGCTTATTTGAGCTGTTCTTGCCATAATATGGACATGGTCTTTTACCAAATAGGGCTATCTTCTGTATGCCCCCCTACCTTGTCACAGCAACACCGATTGGCTGAAATGAAATTAAGATGGAAAGAAATTCCACAAATACATTTTTTAAAAAGCACACCTGTTAATTGAAATGCATTCCAGGTGACTACCTCATTAAGCTGGTTAAGAGAATGCCAAGAGTGTGCAAAGATGTCATCAAGGCAAAATGTGGCTACTTTGAAGAATCTCAAATATAAAATATATTTTGATTTGTTTAACACTTTTTTGGTTACTACATGATTCCATATGTGTAATTTAAACTTTTGACCAGTAGTGTGTATGTTCCTCATTATAGTAGCCTACGCTCTCACTACCTGGTTATATTTTGAGAAAACCATCATATAATACAAAACAAGTCTTGTGAATGTTAGAACGAGCTTGGGCTGGTATATCATTTCCTTTTAAGTATAATCATTCCTTAGACCATGTTGATCATGTTCATCTTCCTGTAGAAGAAGTGGAATTTCAATAGTATCCACTTCAGCAGCAATAACAAAGGTGAGTGCCCTGTCTGCCATTGTCACGTTTCCTAGAAACAGCAGAAGTTGTCCGACTTGCTGACATTGTATAAATATATCCCAACTCTACTCATTGACTTTCGGCTACTTTCGGCTCACCACTAAAACGTGCCCAGTTTTGTTGACGCTAAGAATGAAGGTTGGTAGCAACATGGAAAATCGCTGTGGAAATCTGTTGCAGCTCAAGTAGACTACAAAATCCACAATACTCTCTCTAGGGGCTGGCTGGCTAGCTAGGTAACTAGCTAGCAAACGTATCTACACACAATTATACCAAAGACAATATCAGCATGTAAAGTAGCTAGTTAGCTGTAAAATCGTGTAAACAAACTGCACTATCAATTTAGGAATTTGGACACTTGGGTTGCTGCTGCAGCTCCTCCTGCATTCGTTCTGAATGGTTAAGGGTTAAAAAAAAAGTAACTCTCGACACTTGGAGCATCCCGTCTAGAAGCGCGCTAGCAAAACCTAAAACCTACTTGATGGTAATAACATGACTTAATAGTTTATAACTCAGTTTTCAGGAGGTAAGCTTTAAGCTTCAGAAGACTGTACATCTAATGTACAGCAGGAACTTCCATATATGGGCATTGTCTTTTCATATTGCCATGTGGCCCGGAGCAGGAACTCCATATATGTGCCCAAACAGCCATATTGCAACGTGGCCTATTAGCAAGGAAAGCCATATATGGACATAGAGCTGTGACTACCAATTGCTCACCTGCATCCAATATTCATTAGCCACAAGCCCGCCCCGCTCATCTGAATCCCCTTGCTTAATCAGAAGCCATCTTCTCGCTGTTGCACAAACAGTCCATACTGGAAGGTTATGTTGACCTACCAACAGCACTGGTCACATATTGTTAGTTGTCTTTCCTCTACATGTTTTTGCTGGAGGTTCAGAGTGCTCATGTGTTTTGAAAAGCCAAGTCTGAAGGTTGGTGTTTCCTCTACTGTGCGTGTGCGCAAAGGTTTAGGGTCAGCTTTCAACATGAGTCACTCCTTTTGCCCTTTTCACGGTCACTCTGGTGTCTCTTCGCTGTCAGGGTTGGGATCTCGATAATACCAACCACTCCCCATGGGGCCTGTGGCCAGACCAGACACACAGAGCAGCTACACAGACAGGCAGGCACACTGTACAAAAAAAAGGAAAAACCCTTTGCTCAACCAAATAGCCTTGACTTAATGTACAATTGTAAGGCAACCAGCTGCAATAGGATTTATTTTTTTGCTCAACATTTGGGCATATAGCTGAACCAACAGACATTCTGAAGTAGAATTTTATGTTAAATGAACTTTTAATTTTAGGTTAAACGTATTTCTATATTTCCCAGTGCAGAAATTGAGCGACAGTACGTTATGAACACCTGCTCTTTCCATGACATACTGTAGACTGACCAGGTAAACGCTCTGATCCCTTATTGATGTCACTTGTTAAACCCACTTCAATCAGTGGAGATGAAGTGGAATAGACAGGTTAAATAAGAATTGGACATGAGGCAGAATTACTTAAAACGTTGTTGGAGACTGCATACAGTAAAAAAAAATTGAACATTACGATCATTGTCAACAGCTCTGGTGGACATTCCTGCGGTCAGCATGCCAATTTGCACGTTTCCTCAACTTGAGACATCTGTGGCATTGTGTGACAAAACTGCACATTTTAGTGGCCTTTTACTGTCCCCAGCACAAGGTACACCTGTGTAATGATCATGCTGTTTAATCAGCTTCTTGATATGCCACACATGTCATGTGGATGGATTATGTTGGCAAAGGAGAAATACTCACTAACAGGGATGTGCTCAAAATATGAGAAAAATAAGCTTTTTGTAGATATGGAACATTTCTGGGATCTTTTATTTCAGCTCATGAAACATGAAACATGTTCCATTTTATATTTTTGTTCAGTATATATTATCCATGTCCTTGTTCAGCCACGACTCTGAGAAACATAAAATATATGTTTTTTTAGATCCTGTTGATAGGATAGTCTCGAACGGAGCTCGCACAGTTTATTCGCTAGTGAGCCAATAGAATGGAGGATAGAGGTTTATTTGCTCGCCAATGTACAGTCGTGGCCAAAAGTTTTGAGAATGACACAAATATTAATTTTCACAAAGTCTGCTGCCACAGTTTGTATGATGGCAATTTGCAAATACTCCAGAATGTTATGAAGAGTGATCAGATGAATTGCAATTAATTGCAAAGTCCCTCTTTGTCATGAAAATGAACTGAATCCCAAAAACCATGTCCACTGCATTTCAGCCCTGCCACAAAAGGACCAGCTGACATCATATCAGTGATGCTCTCGTTAATAGAGGTGTGAATGTTGACGAGGACAAGGCTGGAGATCACTCTGTCATGCTGATTGAGTTCGAATAACAGACTGGAAGCTTCAAAAGGAGGGTGGTGCTTGGAATCATTGTTCTTCTTCTGTCAATCATGGTTACCTGCAAGGAAACACATGCCATCATCATTGCTTTGCACAAAAAGGGCTTCACATGCAAGGATATTGCTGCCAGTAAGATTGCACCTAAATCAACAATTTATCGGATTATCAAGGACTTCAAGGAGAGCGGTTCAATTGTTGTGAAGAAGGCTTCAGGGCACCCAAGAAAGTCCAGCAAGTGCCAGGACTGTCTCCTAAAGTTGATTCAGCTGCAGGATTGGGGCACCACCAGTACAGCGCTTGCTCAGGAATGGCAGGAGGCAGGTGTGAGTGCATCTGCATGCACAGTGAGGCGAAGACTTTTGGAGGATGGCCTGGTGTCAAGAAGGGCAGCAAAGAAGTCACTTCCCTCCAGGAAAAACATCAGGGACAGACTGATATTCTGCAAAAGGTACAGGGATTGGACTGCTGAGGACTGGGGTAAAGTCATTTTCTCTGATGAATCCCCTTTCCGATTGTTTGGGGCATCCGGAAAAAAGCTTGTCCGGAGAAGACAAGGTGAGCGCTACCATCAGCCCTGTGTCATGCCAACAGTAAAGCATCCTGAGACCATTCATGTGTGGGGTTGCTTCTCAGCCAAGGGAGTGGGCTCACTCACAATTTTGCCTAAGAACACAGCCCTGAATAAAGAATGGTACCAACACATCCTCCGAGAGC